>NC_134358.1:67719824-67789824 GCF_048569485.1 Anomaloglossus baeobatrachus
TTGGGGCAAATCAGAGCCCTATTTCCCGGGATCACTGGGGGCCACATTGGTCAGACCCTACGGATTGCAAAATTATCCCATGGATAGCGGATAACTTTCAAACTTGAGAATACCCCTTTAAGATATCTTTAGGTGCAATATTTTGGGAAAATTTCAGGGTAGCAATGTACTGTACATTGCTAAAAATGGTTTTGTTACTTCTAGATATTAGACAGCAGATCTGAAAAAGAACTTACTACATAGTCTTGATGCGTATTGGACAGGCTTCCATACCTATTATCAGCAGCCTCCGAATCCTTTTTAAAGTACGTACTATCTGTGGCATCTAACAGCTCAGGGTAAGGAGCTTTTCTCACCAAGAACCTTCTAAATGTCCTTTGTTAAAAAAGGTCTCACATCTGAAAAGTAATTTCAACTTACACGATTCACAACCAGGATTAGTATATAAAGAAGTGGCTAAACATGGAGAATCGATTGGTAGAGAGTCACTGGGCTCCCGAGATGATGCACTAGGTGCAAATGAAAAAAATATACTATCTGCCATCTGTTCATCAATAAGTGCAAACATTAAAAAGATGGCATAGTTAGGACAACCTTTTTCATAGACTGCTAACTAATCACACTAATCTGTTGGGGCACACAACCTGTTCTTGAGATCAGCTAAAATTTATGAGGGGAACCAGTGTTATTTTCGTCTTCTTCTGAAGACCTCTTGAAGGAATTAATTCACACTTCGGTGGACATAGGTGGTCATCAAAGGATGGCAGCCTCAGTCAATGCAGGTTTTAGCTGTAATTAATAGACAGTATCACTGCCAGAGGACTTTCCCTAGTAGCTAAACATGTTCTACTAAAGATGGCCTTTTAGCTTAGGCGAATCTCAGCCAAACCCTCTCGTCAACCATCTCGATGTCAGGGTAAAAAAGGGTTGGGGACGTTTTATTTAAACATGCCCAATCATTTATTTCTCAAGAGGACAAGATGCATTTAGCAGCACCTGGTCCACGTCTCTGTTGTAAGCACATGCACAAGTGCCCAAGCTTGCACCTGTAGAAGGGGCCAGAAAGAATAGAAGTCAGTGGTAAGGAAGTTTAGTATTGATATTGGACTTCTAATAAATATAAAATAAACCACTGTTCTCACTGTTCTCCGAGTCCCAGCTTTAATCACAGCACAAGTCTCCACGTTCATCAATACCTGTGGTGCTTCAATTTCTTGAAGAGTCTTTACTTTGGAGAATCTTAGAAGCTCAAGCTCAAAGTTGAAGATGAGGAAAATACTATTAAGATCACTAATTGCTTGTAGGACCAGATCATTGTCCTAAAATCAAAGTAGGCAGGTGTTGTGACCTGTTTGACTAGGTAAACTACATTGATAATGGTTACTTTCTCGTGGTAGGTGTCCAATAAAATCAATGGGTGTTCCTGCCACCCATTGTTTTTGATGAGCTGTAAACTTCTTTCTATTAGCTAAACTTGAAAAGAGGATACAATACTTTATTACTTCCAGACTTGTGGAATAACTGAGGACTAGAGATGAGCGCACCTGTGGAAGTTCTGTTTAGGGGGTGCAGCCAAATTGGGACCCGGACTTGACTTGAACCCCAATGGAAGTCACTAATTGGACAGTTTGGGTCTCCACCGACAAGCAGCCAGCTATAACCAGATCACTTCTGGGGGCATGTGGGCAGAATGTTCCCCTTTTTTTGGCGGGGAGCACACTACATCCGATGATGTTTTTGTTACCCACAGTGCGAGCCATTCAAACACTGAAAGCAGCTCTTACTGGGATGAGCACCGAGCGTACCTGAGCATAGCGATGCTCGAGCAAGTGGTCAGCATACGTAAAGCACCCGAACTCTGTTTTTTTTGTAAAGTCTGAGGTTGGTATGAACACCGAACCTTGGGTTTGCTCATCTCTACTCAGGACCAAATTCCTCATTACCTTCTATTAAAATATTAGTTCATTAGTGGGTTTTGCTGAAAAACATACAATATCATTCTTATTGCAATATTCGTGGCAGCTTCTGAAGGTATGTTATTTCTAGAAGCTTTTAGTTCTGTATTTAAGCTGTAAACTTTGCCGAAAGAATACCCTGCACAGATATGGTTTTATACTGAATACTTTACAGCATGTAGTCAATATCTGGATCACATGAATTCCTGTAGTCACTGCTATAATGTAATGTAATCTAATACGTGTGTGCTACATAGTAAGCACGTATAATGTATCTACTCTGGATACCTTGCACCCATCTACAGTATATTGATAGGGCATGTATATATTGTATTATATTTGGAATATTTATGTTTCCTATCATCTAAAAGCTGATTATTATTTTTTTTTTCAGACTATTTCCCTCATCATCTCCCACCTGGACTACTGCAATCTCCTGCTCTGTGGCCTCCCTTCTAACACTCTTGCACCCCTGCAATCTATCCTAAACTTTGTGCCCTGATTAATCCACCTCTCCCCTCACTATTCCCTGGCCTCGCCACTCTGCCAATCCCTCCACTGTCTTCCTATTGCCCAAAGACTCCAGTTCAAAACACTAACCATGACATACAAAACCATCCACAACCTGTCTCCTTCATACATCTGTGACCTAGTCTCCCGGTACCTACCTGCATGCAACTTCAGATCCTCACAAAATCTCCTTCTCTACTCCCCTCCAATCTCCTCTTTCCACAATCGCATACAAGATTTCGCCCGCGCCTCCCCCATACTCTGGAATGCTCTACCTCAATATATCAGACTCTCACCTACCATGGAAAGCTTCAAAAGGAACCTGAAGACCCACCTCTTCCGATAAACCTACAACCTATGATAACCCTCAGTCCAGTACACCACAGCGCAACCAGCTCTGTCCTCACCTGTCGTACCCTCACCCATCCCCTGTAGACTGTGAGCCCTCGCGCGCAGGGTCCTCTCTCCTCCTGTACCAGTCTGTTTTTGTATTGTTCATGATAAAGCGCCATGGAATAAATGGTGCTATAATAAAAAATAATAATAATAATCCCCCTGGTTGTAAAAAAAAAACCAACCTCAGAACCGTAATATAAATCACAATAAATAAAACAATAAAAAGTAAACCTTTAATAATAATAATAATAATAATAATAATAATAATTACAATTTACAATAATTACAATTTACAAAACCCAAAAGAATTGTCATCCCCTGTCCACTTAAAAGTGAGGAACGCCTGCCTTAAATATGAAGAACCTGCTATAAGCATATACAGTACTATAAGCAGTGATATCAGGATTTGTAGAAAATATATACGGCATCTATATATACAGACGATCTACCCTACAAGCGGCAACAACACAGCATCTGTCACATTCAGAGAGCCTGGAAGTAGACTCAGGAGCGGCTTAAGACGTCAGTAATATGGTGCATTGTACTGTAGCTACATTCACATATTCATAATTGAACAGTTCAGCCAGTTGGAACCACACATTTAGAAATTTACATTCTAATATTTTCACAAGAAAAATGCTTAACGTGATGACGGGCTCTAATCCACCCAGTTATTTTCCAGCACAGACAGTGGTGATATGCTTCATGCTCCTCTATGTAATTCCTCCCTAACTTATCAAATATCTCCCATGCTTATATGCCACCACCTCAAAATCCTTATTTCGAGAGGGGCCAAGATATGGGCAAACAGGAGAAGAACATTAACATAAAGATATTTTCTGGAGTCTTCTAAATCGTCTGCTGTTTTGTAAGCCTGGCGCCTTAGTGTCCTCTTTGCTGATTTTATGGCAATTTCCTATTAAAGTCCTCCTAACAGGATTGATACTGGCGTGACCTAAGTATAGAGTAGAGGAGGCATCGGAAATTCAGATAGACCCATCAAGAAGGAACACAGGCTGTTTTTGGATAGCCAGTATAGAAAGAACTGGTTTAAGGCCTTAATGCATATTAAATAAAATTTCGGTGTGACTGGACAAACATATGGTGTATATGGGGAACTACAGACTCTTCTCCAAGAGATGATGTTGGGGGAAAGAAGATTTGGGCTTCTAGATCTGCAGTTGGATATCTATCAGATATGTCTTGCAGTGGCATTCTCTTCTTTTCCTTTGAAAATACTTGATTGCTCGGCCAAGCTGGGAGAATCAGGAGAGATACCTGTCTGATGAAGGAACGTTCAACCAACAGCTATTTTGTGTGCATGATCAGATTTACACAGATCTCCAAAGGGACAAGATGCATTGGTGGCCCACGGGTTGTTCTGTAGAATGTGACCCAATAAGGACCTTGCCTTTAAGCTAGCCACTTGCATTTACTTTTTTATGGATTAATAACCAAACATCCTATTATGACTTGAGGATGTCTCTCTATGTGTTTATCAAGATTGAAATGTTCTAATTTGTAAGAGTTCTGATTCCTAAGAATTAATTTCTTTCATGAGTTTAAAGAAGCCCCAACATGACATTGATGAATGGCATAAACAGAAGAGTGGTGACTAGAGCTGATCTTTTGAAATTTGAATTTGCCAACTTCACCAAATTTTCTCAAAATATTCAATTTGCAATTGATAAATTTGCGTAAAACTCAATATTAAAACGCTAGCAATTACTTGGAAAATACACCCTGAGAGAGGGCAGAAAGGACCCCACTGACAATAAGAGCTTACACTCTACAAGAGAGAAAGCAAGGACCTCACTGACCATAAGAGCTTACACTCTACAGGAGAGATAGAGAACCCCACTGACCATAAGAGATTACACTCTACAGAATAGAGAGAGAATCTCACTGAGTTCAAGACTCTAAAAGAGAAAGAGAGGACCTCACTGACCATAAGAGCTTACACTCTACAAGAAGGAGAGGGTCTTGTTGCTCATAGAAGCTTACATTCTACAAGAGAGAAAGAAGACCTAGCTGACCATAAGAGCTTACACTCTACGAGAGAGAGAGAGAAGACCCTGCTGACCATAAGAGCTTACACTCTACAGGAGAGAGGGAGACAACCCCACTGACCATAAGAGCTTACACTCTACAGGAGAGAGAGTACCTCGCTAATCATAAGAGTTTACACTCTACAGAAGAAAGAGGACCTTGCTAATCACAAGAGCTTATACTCTACAGGAGAGGGAGGACCCCTCTGCCCATAAGATCTTACACACTATAGAAAAGAAAGACTTACTCAGTGACTCTGGATAGAAAACAACTTTTCTCTACAACCTGTGCTGCACTGGTAACCGCTAATCTGTGATGACCACGGTACTGACCGCCACTGTACAAGGTGTGATAATCCGCTAGATATCATAGCTCTAAAGGCCCAGTCACACACAACGACTTACCAGCGATCCCGAAAACGATGCGACCTGATAGGGATCGCTGGTAAGTCGCTGGGAGGTCGCTGGTGAGATGTCACACAGTCAGACCTTACCAACGATGCAGGAACGATACAGGTCGCAGTAGCGACCTGTATAACGATCTCAGCAGTCACTGTGACCCTGTCACACAGAGTCAAACACAGCGATGTGTCCTGCCCAGCAGGACATCGCCTTTGAAGAAAATGGCCTGGACCATTCGGCAACGACTAGAGATCTCACAGCAGGGGCCTGATCGCTGGTAGGTGTCACACATAACGAGATCGCTAACGGGATCGCTACTGTGCAAAATTACATTGTTTCAACAGTGTGTAAAATGTTTGAATTTGCGTGAAATTGCAAATTTCAGGAAATTTGACTAAATCTTGATTCTCTGAAGATTGATTTGCTCATCGCTTACGGTGTCTCCATAGGATTGAATGACTCCCTTTAGTATTTTTTAACCATTCATGGACTAGTTTTTATATCCTCATCCTCCTAGTTTTTATGACCCTTGAACCTATTCTGTCACCACCTAATAGCAATGTGGATGGCTTTGATTGCCTAATACTTGGCCTCCTTTCTACCTGGTCATCATAGGGGCAGTATTGGTTGCCTCCAATCTCATACTCAGAGGTCAATGGTACTTAAATTTCCTCCACAAATTAAATCGCATGGACTCAATTCCCTGAGTAGAGGTTAAACAAACGTGTAGCGTTATTCAACACTTAGGATTATAAGAACTACATGAACATTAATAAACATATAATGCATTGACAGATTCTAATAACCACATACCAAAATGTTGTTATCATTGTTCAAGTCCATCTTGCCAGAGAAGGGCCCCCATGTTGTTCCAACTGGAAGTTGTTGTCGGCTCTGGATTCTGCGTTCTCCGTCCTTCTGGAAAGCTTCCAACTCTCCTGCAGACACAGAAATGTAGACATGTGCTGAACACTTTCACTTTCCTTGACAACAGCCTTGTCCTCCCCTCTGTTTGTTTTACAAGTTCCTTATCATCGACGCAAACGGAATGAGAATGTCTTTAATATGGTTGTCAAGGCGAGCATCTGCAGATTCATTATGACACACATTTTTGTATATTTTAATTGCAAAACACAGTTTACGTTATTATACTGGATAGGTGGAGCCGCCTGCAATGTGAAAGCATGGAGACCACATTGTCAATATACCGAGTTACAGTGGCAGTTCGATCTATAAAGTTTGCCTCCATATACCCTAATTAGAGTCATTAGAAGGAAGTTCAGGTCTCTTTTAGCCAGAGCGACTATAAAAAGAGCATCTTAGGCCCCATACACATTAGATGGCTGTCAACCAATCAATGGATCAGCCGAATATTCGGCAGGCGGTCTTCTCTTCCAACTCTTCCATGAGCAGGAGCACTTGTTCGACTGAGCACTCCTGTCTTCCCAATCTCTGGGAG
Organism: Anomaloglossus baeobatrachus; assembly: GCF_048569485.1. Taxonomy (NCBI): domain Eukaryota; kingdom Metazoa; phylum Chordata; class Amphibia; order Anura; family Aromobatidae; genus Anomaloglossus; species Anomaloglossus baeobatrachus. The sequence continues at coordinate 67,726,595 of NC_134358.1, forward strand.
AACAAAGTCATTGGCAGTCCAAAATTGGACATGCCCGATCAATATCTCCCCCAACAATCAGTTGTCAGAAACTCCCATATATATTAGATCAGAGGTCCTCAACCTTTTTGACCATGAGATCCACATTCAGCTCTGAAAGAGAGTCACGAGCCACATTCAGCTCTGAGAGAGGGTGTTATCTCTCACACACTCTCTCATACTGGTCACCGGAAGTTCAACATGGTTCCTCATGGCAAAGAAATCTCTGAGCATCTGAAAAAAAGAATTGTTCCTTTACATAAGGTTGGCTGAGGTTATAAGAAGATTGTCACCAACCTAACACTGAGCTGCAGCACAGTGGCCAAGACCATACAACGGTTTAACAAAACAGAATCCACTCAGAACAGGCCTCGCCATTGTTGACCAAAGAAGTTGGTTTTCAAGATAGACGTATGAGTTCTACAAACCAGCATTGCTGCAGAGGTTACAGGGGTGGGGGATTCACCTGTCAGTGCTCAGATCATGCGCCGCACACTGCATCAAATTGGTCTGCATGGCTGTCATCCCAGAAGGAATCCCCTTCTAAAGGTGATGCACAAGAAAGTCTGCAAACAGTTTGATGAAGACAAGCAGAATAAGGACATGGATTATGGGAACCGTGTACTGTGGTCTGATGAGACCAAGATAAACTTAATTGGTTCAGATGGTGTCAAGCGTGTGTGGCCGCAAACAGGTGAGGAGGACAAATACAAGTGTGTCCTACCTACAGTCAAGCATGGTATTGTGAGAGTAATGGATTGAGGATCCTATGGGCATTTCGGCACATGCGCCCTACCCAGGCCATTTCGTCCACTGCGTCAAGTTACGTGTGTGCATGTCGGGCAGTGGGGACGCGTTGCGCTGGCTCCCTGACGTGCACATGTAACTTGATACTTGACCACTCTGGACAAATGCGCCACAATATCCAATATAAACATGTGACTGTAGCCACATGCACAAAAAGGCCCTCGCAGATACAAACTGTCACTCTGTTTGACAGAGCTAGCACAGTAACATGCGAAACGCGCGTTAGGGCTCTAATACCGAGGCTCTCGTTGGGCCATCAATATATGACCTTAGCATTACACAGGTAACTTAAGGGTCTCGGTATCTGTGCACATTTGGGACAACCCGACTTTGCTTGAGCTGGATTCTTTATACTTATTTATTTTACTGTGTTTTGTGAGGGAGATTATACTTGGTATATGTACATTGTATTAGCTATTGATTATATGGCATTGTTCTCTGTACCCACTATATTATATTGTACTGCTATTACGTGTAGTGTGATTTATACCTAGCTATCACATTTACTGTTGTCCTGTCTGTCTTGTTTCCAGTAATTTTTACTGTGTTAAATAAAAGCTAATTTTTATATATGGCATTCGTAGTCCACAATGTTCTCCTATTTTCAAGTTATGCATGTGGATATATGCGTTACGACCATACTGGAATTTTGGTATATTTTTTTTCTCATGGTAAATACTAAAATACTATTTCTGATGGAATGTATGTATCTATTGTGATGTGTATGGACAGGTTTAGTCCGAACCTGACTCCGAAAGACCCAAATAGTCTCTGGACTACACAGAGAGACCATTAACGTGAGTGTACAAACTGATTGCAGGAACCCATCCACAGAACACATTGTAATCAGTTTAATTTTGGGGGATGCTACTCATAAAAATACTATAATTGACATTAATATAGGCTGCATAGGAGCTGTATACACAAAACGGTAAAATATTTTTAATTAGGATTATTTGAAAATATCCTTCCTTTTTCTTTAATATTCTTTGGACATAATAAAAAGGTAAAAAAAAAGCAGAAAAATATAAAATATATAAGAAATAGATTAAAATGGTTCGTAAAAGAATATCCAGATGAGAAACGCACTCATATTTATTGGATTAGCCGGCTTTAGAGGTCAGGAAATCTGTAGTCTCCTCTTATTCATAGGCAAAGCCCAACTGGAAACAAAGCAAATTAAAACACATCATAAAAGACAAGGGAGCCGATAACGGCGAGGCTGACATCATTCAAAACTAATTTTATCTCGGCCCTCGTCTGCTTCTGCTGTGGGGACATGTAAGCAAATGTGATTTGATCACCGAAATGTCCAAACTTACATGTGTGAATCTCGGCGGTTTATAATTTGGACGGGATAAGTTTATACAATGTGGCTAGGCTCGTCTCATTATCCCGGTGATTATCTGTTCATGCCAAGTGGAAAAGCTATATCTTCTTGCTGTACATTCCTCACCACTGACTTATTGCATTGAACGGCATCTTTTTTTGGGAGGAGGGGAGTGACAGTCTCTGTGGTCAGGTCCGTGTTTATGACATTGATTATAAAATGCAGACATGGCTCATCCATCAAAATTAATATTGGGTGCAATCCGTACCCCTGGAGCCTAGCAGAAAATTTGTAACATGGTCCCCTACTAAAGAGGGTTGTATAAAGTTTGGAAGTTTCACACTTGCGTTGAACGGTATCCGTTGCATTGCGTTGTGTGACGGATGCAACGGATGTGTTGCTTATAGTGGCACAACAGATGCAACGGATCGTACAAAACAACGCAATCTGCTTTCATTTTTTTTTTTTTTTACAGTTTTACCAGCGGCAGACTATTGTGAACGATCAGCTGATTACCCGGCTGCCGGGTGATCAGCTGAGTGCTCTCAAAAGCCGGCTGCCAGGCGATCAGCTGATCGCTCTCAAAAGCCGGCTGCTGGGCGATCAGCTGAGTGCTCTCAAAAGCCGGCTGCCGGGCGATCAGGTGAGCGCTATCAAAAGCCAGCTGCCGGGCGATCAGCTGATCGATCTCAAAAGCCGGCTACTGGGCGATAAGCTGAGTGCTCTCAAAAGCCGGCTGCCGGGCGATCAGCTGAGCGCTATCAAAAGCCGGCTGCCGGGCGATCAGCTGATCAATCTCAAAAGCCGGCTGCCGGGCGATCAGCTGAGCGCTATCAAAAGCCGGCTGCCGGGCGATCAGCTGATCAATCTCAAAAGCCGACTACTGGGCGATCAGCTGAGTGCTCTCAAAAGCCGGCTGTCGGGCGATCAGCTGAGCGCTATCAAAAGCCGGCTGCCGGGCGATCAGCTGATCGATCTCAAAAGCCGGCTGCCGGGCGATCAGCTGATCGTTCGGCCACCGAGAGACAAAGAAAAGTTTCTGTGATTTAAAAAAAAAAAAAAGGATGAGCATGCGCAGTGAAATAATAAAGGATTCCGCCGCTCAAAAAACGTTACATGCTGCGCTTCTTCCGCCCGGTGGAAGCAACGCAGCGTCGGCCAGCGGAAGCAACGCAGGTCCATCAGTCACAATCCGTCGTCCATACAAGTCTATGGGAACCAGCGGAATCCGTTAACGTATTCCGCTGTTTTCCAAAACGGCGGACTGCGACTGAAGGAAAACAACGCAAGTGTTTAACTAGCCTTATGCTTAAACCATAGGATAGGGGTTAGCTTCAAAACTGATGGGGTATGACTGCTTGGACTCCCACCAATCCCAAGATTCGAGGTGTGAGTGGAGAGGTGGTCAACAATCATAAACTTAGCTCTATTAATTGTCTATGAAACTGGTGGAAATAGCCGAGAGCAGCGTTTGGCTGGTTCTTGGCACATGCAGTAAGAATTATTGGCGCCGAGATGTGCATGATCAACAACCACATTTAGAACCCCGTGATCTGTGGGGGTCCCAACCGTTGGACCACCAGCAATCGAGAATGGATAAGGAGTAACTTCCAAACATGGCACAACCCGTTTAACAAGTGCCATTTATAAAGAGAGGGTCGTAGGCTCAGCCCATAGTGATGGACGGATGCCAACATGACCACTGGTTGGAGGGGAGGTGAGGTTTATAAGGTCATGTAGGGGCAGGGTTTATAAGGTCATGTAGGGGCAGGGATAATATAATTCCCGCTCATAGGGACAGCGTGCAGTCCTCTACAGATATTCCGCTGTGTACCTCATGGAGTCCATAGATCCACTCCTGGAGCATCTTAGGACGTCTGCCGGCAACCACCCCCCCAGGCTTGCTTATAAATGGAGGAAGGGGTAGGATTACTAATATTTTTTTTATTATTATTATTATTATTATTATTATTATTATATGGTTAGTGGTTTGCAGTTCAACATGAATCTTCAATACCAGGGTCATGCCAATGTCTAAGTAATATGGTGGGGTTGAGCCAGTTGGTGTATGCTCAACACAACTGTAGGTCTGACCAATCCCTAAATGCGATTCAAGTGATGCCATTTTCCTTGGCCCAGGTAAAGCATGATGGGTAACTGGGTGGCACAGTGGCTCAGTGGTTAGCACTACAGTTTTTGCAGCGCAGGGGTCCTGGGTTCAAATCCCACCAAGGACAACATCTTCAAGGAGCTTGTATGTTCTCCCCGTGCTTGAGTGGGTTTCCTCCCTCATGCCAAAGACATACAGATAGGGAATTTAGATTGTGAGCCCCAATGGAGACAGTGTTCCTGATGTATGTAAAGCGCTGCGGAATATGTTATATAAAAATATTTATTTATTTTAACTGCAATGCCACGTTTTTCTCTTGTTCAATTATCCAAATATTTTTTTCTTCTTTTTACTTGATAAAAGTCCTTCATTTATGACAAGATCACTGAGATGGAAGCAGGAAGCACTATTGCACATACACTTATTTTTCTGCACTGTGTATTTAGTAATGAAGAAGACAGAGACAATAGTAACACATCTCTGCCTTCTGTATGTGAACTCAGGAAAACTCTGACAGCCAGGCTCACCACTCCTTCAGCTATGTGATCCTTGCACAAACTCTGCAATGTGATATGTGACTTGTCTAACATTTTAAGATGCTGGTTGGTTGGCAGATAACTAATACTACTATGCTCCAGCCACAATTATAAGGCCAGAATCACACTTGTGAGAGACTCGCGCTAGTCTCGCATCGCATCACCCGGCATGGCCGCACACTCCCCAGACAGGAGCGGGATGGCAGCATGTATTTCTATGCAGCTGAGAAGCTCCTGTCCGGAGAGCATCAGGCCGTGCCGGGTGATGCAATGCGAGACTCGCGCGAGTCTCTCATAAGTGTGACTCCAGCCTTAAGCTTTTTTTCAGACATCTGGAAAAAGAGGTGGCAGAGAAGTTGCAAGCTAAACACTACACAGGAAACTGTCATTTAGGACATCAGAAGTGGCAAGTCAAGGGGGCTCAACTGCAAAACAAAAACACAAATTAAGGAAAACGCTGGTGCAGCCACAGTAGAACAATCATTTCTCCTGCAATGTGTGTTTGTCTTACAGCAATTGCAATGTAAGAAAGTAAGAAAGCGGCAACAGACAATTAAAGTCTCCAGAGACCTCGAGAGCATAAAATAAATAGGGATAACTGTATAGAGTCTTATCTGTCTACATAATATATAATTATTGTCCAACAGGCCTCTAGCACTACAAACAATCATTCTTTAAAAATAATCACATTACTTTTCTGTCCCAGTCTACACGGTAAAGCTGAAAATTGTGCTGCACAAAACAGGGAATATAAGGCTCCAATATGGTATTTGTTTTATACAGATAGTCATATGAGAAATACAAAACATGACCAAAAAATAAATCTAATTTAAATTGTTATTTTCTTTTATATTTTTTTACATTATTAATGATAAAAATTAGGGATGATCGAATACCTAAAATATTCGGCAACGCCCATATTCGCCGAATAGGTCGCCGCTATTCGACTATTTGCGAATATTTGATGTGCACTGTAAAGGCCACGTTTCACTAAGGACATCGCTAGCGACATCGCTGCTGAGTCACGGTTTTTGTGACGCAACAGCGATCTTGCTAGCGATGTCACTGTGTGTGACATCCAGCAACAACCTGGCCACTGCTGTAAGGTCGCCGGACATTGCTGAATGTCCTGGACCATTTTTTGGTCGTTGCTCTCCCGCTGTGAAGCACACATCACTGTGTTTGACAGCGAGAGAGCAACGATCTGAATGTGCAGGGAGCAGGGAGCCGACTTCTGCGGACGCTGGTAACCAAGGTACACACTGGGAAACCAAGCAAAGCGCTTTGCTCGGTTACCCGATATTTACCTTGGTTACCAGCGTCTGCAGCTTATAGAAGCCGGCTCCCTGCTCCCTGCACACATAGCCAAGGTACACATCGGGTAACTATAAGCAAAGCGCATTGCTTAGTAACCCGATGTGTACTATGGTTACCAAGCACAGCATCGTTACACGGGTCGCTGGTGGCTGGTGGCTGATCTCTGATCGCTGTGGAGATCTGCCTGTTTGACAGCTCACCAGCGACCATGTAGTGACGCTCCAGAGATCCCTGTCAGGTCAGATCGCTGGTGGGATCGCTGGAGCGTCGCTAAGTGTGACGGTACCTTAAGTCTATGGGAAACCCGAATAACAACTATTCAGAACCATTCGGGCTTCCCATAGACTTACATTGCGCATCGAATATTTGCATAGCGGCGACCTATTCGGCGGATATTCACAAAGCCGAATATTGCCGAATATTTGTGATATTCGATCATCCCTAATAAAAATACTTTATTTTTCTTATAGAGTAACTATCGTTTTAATTAATAGTCCACATGAAAATAAGCAACCTTGTAATATATATTATTAGAGGAACCTGCTTCTTTCTCCTACTGAGCTGATCATTCACTCAATTCATGGGTAAAAATGGGAAAATCTGTATCAAGTGAGAACTTGATTACAATTGTTTTGAAAGAGTAGACATTCTGCTGCGAGGTCTCCAAAAAAACCAGTTAACACTTTTCCATAGAACTCCATGAGCACCAATTCTCATCTCTTATCCCAATAGTAGGAAGATCAATCCAGGATGGAAAAATACGCTCAAAATTCAGGGTAAACGATCTGAGATCAACAACAGGCTGTGACCTTCTAATTCCAGATCCCCCCGAGATCACGTCAGGCAGGCTGTGACGCACTCGTGACAAGTATGAATTGGTTGGCACTAGTGTTGAACGGACCCCCGGATCCGCAAAATCCGGATCCGCACGGTTTGAGAGTCCGATCCGTACCCGGGATTCAGGGTGCACGATCCGAATCCGTTTTTTTTTTTTTCTTCTCTCTCTCTCTCTCTCTCCTCTCTCTCTCTCCCTCTCTCTCTCTCCTCTCTCTCCCCTCTCTCTTCTCTCTCTCTCCTCTCTCTTCTCTCTCTCCTCTCTCTTCTCTCTCTGTCTCTCTCTCTCTCCCTCTCGCTCTCTCTCCTCTCTCTCTCCTCTCTCTCCTCTCTCTCTCCTCTCTCTCTCCTCTCTCTCTCCTCTCTCTCCTCTCTCTCTCCTCTCTCACTCCTCTCTCTTCTCTCTCTCCTCTCTCTCCTCTCTCTGTCTCTCTCTCTCTCTCTGTCTCTCTCTCTCTCTCGTCCCGGATCCCGTTCCCCATTGATTTGTGTGGCCGTGGATTCCAGATCGGATCCGGACTTCAGCGGCAACCCGATCCGGATCCGCCGGATCCGGATTATGACCGATCCGCTCAACTCTTGTTGGCACCCAAGCAGATACCGGTATATCAAATTGTATGATTAAAAAGATACATTCTCTTATTTACTTTTTTTTTTGGAGAGTGGGGACTATTTCCCTTATTTTACTTTATCAGTCTCCAGTCATCCATGTGAAGGAGTGACCTGCTGTCATATACGAGCTGTCAGGTAGTAGAGCTGGCATAGACATATTCATCTGGATAGAGATTTTCCAGCTTGAATTGCTGTCGCTGTCTCTTTATAAAAGGCAGACAGTTTATTTTTAAGTGCAACTTCCAAATCGCGTGGAGCGGAGATTCAGATCTCTGCACTGTCTCAGCATTCTGCAGTCACATACACAGAACTAATGTAGCTCGTTCTCTGATCTCCATCTTACAAGGTCAAAGCCTGATCATACAAGGTCCCCGTGTCATTCTAGTGGAAGGAAAAAGGAAAATAGGAGACGGAATTTAATTTAGCAGTGATAAAAAGCAATTCAAAAATATATGGAGAATGAATGATCTAGAATTTTGCCAAATGATTTTTCGCAAACTAATATTTCTAGAATGTCTAGAGAGGATGGAGTCCTCCGGGTCAGGAAGCCTTTACCACACTCAACAGTCAGGCTCCATTTTTATCAAAAATAGAGAGGACTCAAAGTTACAAGTCGGCTGCATTCATGAGGAGAATATTCTTCATGAGAACCACTACTTGTACTGTATAGGCTAAAGAACGTTCTTTACGAGGCCCACTACTGGTATATGCTGAAGAATGTTCTTCATGAGGACCACTACTGTATACGCTGAAGCACGTTCTTCATGAGGACCACCACTGGTATACGCTGAAGAACGTTCTTCATGAGGCCCACTCCTGGTATACGCTGAAGAACGTTCTTCATGAGGCCCACTACTGGTATACGCTGAAGAACGTTCTTCATGAGGACCACTATTGGTATATGCCTCAGCACATCAGACTCTCCCCTACCGTGGAAAGCTTCAAGAGGAACCTCAAGACCCACCTCTTCCAACAAGCCTACAACCTACAATAGCCCTCAGCCCAGTAGACCACTGCGCAACCAGCTCTGTCCTCACCTATTGTACCATCACCCATTCCCTGTAGACTGTGAGCCCTCGCGGGCAGGGTCCTCTCTCCTCCTATACCAGTCTGTCTTGTACTGTTAATGATTGTTGTACGTATACCCTCTTTAACTTGTAAAGCGCCATGGAATAAATGGCGCTATAATAATAAATAATAATAATAATAATAATTTCGGGCGCAATCGTAATGATAAATGCTCCCTGCATTGCTTCTCCTTCTCATATATATAATACAGAAAAATAAACATTTAATAATATTTCACAAGACTATTTGCTCCTTAGTAACTCCATAGTATGGAAGCCCAGAGCTCATACTTTTACTGATTACTAACTTTTACTAGTTTTTATTGTGATAAACTAATGCATAGATGTCTCTATGTTTCCTCATAAGGTAAAGAAAAAACAAAAATAACCATCAAGTGCCAAAGTATATGGAGTCATAAAAACAAAAACTCGGACTCAAGCATACGGTAGCCTCACAGCAGGTTCAATGATCTGGAGCGACATCATCAATCCCACTATTACTATTACTTTACCTCTTCACACCTCATGTCATACTTCCTAAACTTTTTTAAAAGCTTTTATAAAACATTTAAACGGTATATCCGGGACTTCAAATACAAATGTTCTGTAGAACTAACAGGCAGGTAGTGTCTCCTTGCCTTCCTGTTGTGCCAGATTCTGTTGTTTGCCGGCACAGAGCAGTCACAGATCGCTCCTGCCGACAATTCAGCTACTTCCGCGGACATTGTGTCAACAGAGTAGAGGCTTCTCTACCGCTCTGCTCTGTAGACCTGCCGGGGCAGCCAACCTCATACTGATTGACAGCCGACTATACCAGTAAGGAAAAGAAGCCTCCACTCTGTTGACGAAGCCACATTATCACCGGCAGGAGTGGTCTGTGACTACCTCTGTGCTGGGGAAGAACAGCGCTGGGCACAATAGGAGGGGGTAGCCACTACTTGCCTGTTACTGCTTGGGATCGTTTTTTTTCATCCTTATACAGTGAAATTCTTCCAAAAGACCACCTCTTTAAGAAGACCACCCCTTATCCTGACCATATTTCCACTGACAGATCTTCTGTTCCACCATTTATTATGTATACTGTCAATCTTCTTTGATATAACTGCCTGGAAAGACAACATATTCCCCATTATTGTATAGATATCATTATTGGCCCCATTGGGACTCACAATCTACATTTCCAATCAATATGTTTTTGAAGTGTGGGAAGAAATCCACATAAACACGGAAAAAACATTCAAACTCCTTTCAGATGGTGTCCTTGTCGGGATATGAGTAACGCCGGTCTTAATGATTGTCAGGGTGGAGTGTGAGATGCACACCTCTTAATGAATCAGGCGGGGTATGACGTGGTGTGCACCATGATAATCTTGCAGTGTAAATGGACATTAAAGACGTTAGCAGGATTTCATCCCCAAACTATATATTTGTAGATTCAGGTCTATCAAAGACGGGGGCGGGTACTATCGCGCTCGGCATCGCTATCATCGGCTTGCGATGTAGCAGCGTGCAAAGTACCCCTAAAAGTCCGGCCATATTAAGGCATTGCTGGACTTGTCTTTGAAAGAGCTACATGTGCATGCAAATATTTTGTAGGTTTACATTTAGGGGACAGATTCCCTTAAGTGGTATTTCCCCCTCTATATTTTAGGCTAGCTTCCTCCAAGTTTTCAACTTTTCTTTTACTGTCTAAAATATGGACAGAAATCGATTTTGAGTGCCCTTAAATATATTGACTTAAGCGGGCTTTACACACTGCGATATCGGTCCCGATATCGCTAGTGTGGGTACCCGCCCCCATCTGTTGCGCGACACGGGCAAATCGCTGCCCGTGCCGCACAACATCGCCCAGACCCGTCACACATACTTACCTGCCCGGCGACGCCGCTGTGACCGGCGAACCGCCTCCTTTCTAAGGGGGCGGTCCGTGTGGCGTCACAGCGACGTCACTGAGCGGCCCGCCCAATAGCAGCGGAGGGGCGGAGCTGAGTGGGACGTAACATCCCGCCCACCTCCTTCCTTCCGCATAGTGGCCGGGAGGCAGGTAAGGAGAGCTTCCTCGTTCCTGCGGTGTCCCACGGAGCGATGTGTGCTGCCGCAGGAACGAGAAACAACCTCGTTACTGCTGCAGTAATGATTTTTGAAAATGGACCCCCATGTCACCGATGTGCGATTTTGCACGTTTTTGCAACGATGCAAAATCGCTCATCGGTGTCACACGCAACGGCATCGCTAATGCGGCCGGATGTGCGCCACCAATTCCGTGACCCCAACGAGTTTGCATTAGCAATGTCGTAGCGTTTAAAGCCCCCTTTAGGTACTGTTCACATGTCCAGTTGTCAAAAAACAAAAAAAAAGAGCAAAAATTATTCCGTTTTGCATCCAATTTATAATAGGTGTCTCTGCATGTGCTGTGCTTAATGTGAACCAGTCAAATTAAAAAAACGCTGTTAGGCCCTGTGTGCACACACTGCGTTTTTTTGCCGTGGATTTGCAGCGGTTTTTGATGCAGAATTAATGTGGTTTTTGTTCAGAAAGTTCATGCAGTCCTTCCCCAGCAAAGTCTATGAGAAATTCAAAATGCTGTGCACACACTGCGCTTTTTTCCCTAGAGGTTTTGCTGCAGAATTTCTGCAGCAAAAAGAAGCAGCTTCTTTTCCACAGGTACCTGCGGTTTTCCCCTGTGTTTTGCCATTGATAATGATTAAAAACTGCAGGGGAAAAACCACACCAAAACTGCAGCAAAACCACAACAAACAGCGGTAAAACCGCATGCGGATTTTGGGTGTGGTTTTTTGTCACAGAGGGTGCGTATTTTGCTCAAGAAACACAATCTGCAGATTAATAGTGTTCTGACACCATGCACTGAGAGCCTCACGGTCAAGAGGGACTTCTTTGAATGATTTTAGTCATTGGGGCGGCGCCGGCACGGGTTCAGTCACTGCTTTGTATACACAGAGAGTAGTTGCTAGAGCCGTGCTCCCGGCAATGACTAATAGCAGGGTTTAATGCAGAGTGGCTTTCAATCAGTGCGGTAGGCGGATACAACCGCTACTCTCCACACACAGAGCGGTAACTAAACTCTCACCGGCGCCGCCCCTGGGACTGAAACCCGACTGCTGCCGGGAGGAACAAAGTTTATTTCCTCTCGGCAGTGAGGTTCAATGTGCAAGCACCAGGCAAGTTCCGAACGCTATTAACCTGCAGATTAAGCCCATATCTGCAGATTAATAGCGTTTTTTCCCGTTATGGGTTGTCGTTTAAAAAGAAAAATGGATCCAATTACTATCCGTTTTTGGGCGGAACAAAAGAGTTGTATAAAGTAGGTTTTTTGATCCAGCTAAAAAAAAGATTGCAATCAAACAAAAGTCATTTTAATACATTTCCATCTTTATCCAGATGAATGGATCCTGTACTGGATCTTTTTCTTTCTTTGTCAACCGAAAATGGATTCAACAACGGAAATAACTAGTGGGCATATGACTATAGCCTAAAGGGGGCCTTACACGCTGCGACATCGCTAGCCGATGCTAGCGATGGCGAGCGTGATAGCACCCGCCCCCATGGTATGAGAAGATCGCTGCCATAGCGAACATTATCGCTACGGCAGCGTCACACGCACTTACCTGCTCGGCGACGTCGCTGTGGCCGGCGATCCGCCTCCTTTCTAAGGGGGCGGTCCGTGCGGCGTCACAGCGACATCACTAAGCGGCCGTCCAATCAAAGCGGAGGGGCGGAGGTGAGCGGGACGAACATCCCGCCCACCTCCTTCCTTCCTCATTGCTGGCGTGTGACAGGTAAGGAGAGGTTCCTCGTTCCTGCGGCGTCACACGTAGCGATGTGTGCTGCCGCAGGGACGAGGATCAACTTCGCCCACGCGACAGCAGCGATATTTGAGAATGGACCCTCATGTCAACGAGGAGCGATTTTGGACGTTTTTGCAACGATCCAAAATCGCTCCTAGGTGTCACACACAACGAGATCGCTACAGCGGCCGGATGTGCGTCACAAAATCCGTGACCCCAACGAGATCGCTGTAGCAATCTCGTAGCATGTAAAGCCCGCTTAAGTGAAAAGTAAGACGCTGTGGAATATGGTGGCACTATTGAAACTTGAGGATATAAATAAATGTCAAAATCCACTAGAAACCTGAAATGCGAATCATAGCTTAAAATAATAAACGGCAACATTCCGACTAAGAATCGTTCATTGTGAGATGTGAATCTCCACTATATAAAAAGATGGCACATGTTTCCCGATAAAAGGCGGCATATTCTACTATCTCAGTCTCTTTACAAACTAACTTATCCCGAATACATTTCATATGATTGTTGACTCGCGAAAGAGAAATAAATGCATGGAAACAGTAAATAATAAATAGATTAAACTCCAAAAAGAAATCTTGTTTATTTCCTTTCCTCTTATATTCGAGTTTCCAACTTCTATTGGGGAAAAAAAGGAAACCTCTTTCATCCCATCCAGCTCCGAGATTCTCAGAAAAAACAACCCAACAAGGTCTGTGGACATGACACATTTATCTGATAGGACAAGAATCGTGAAAATCTCTGAAAACCTTTATAAAATATAATTCAGTTTTCCCTTCTGTCAGTGACATTTTTCATTTGAAAAGGGTTTCAGACTCCGTCAAACAGTGACTCCTTATCTCTACCTGTGGATTTACAAGCGGCCTCTCTTTAAATGGATTAAGAACTACAAACTTTAGAGCAGATAGTCAACAGATACACAAATACTAAAGAAAATTTAAAGCATGGAATGTATAGCAAAGTAAACAAGGCGCCGAGATAAGACATCTCAGAGCTATGAAATCTGAGGATGCCGGATTTTTATTTCAGTCTATTAAAAAGTGAACATATTTGGGAACATGCCTGTCGAGCAGACCTATCCTGGGTACAGATGGTGCGATTTCCATCCAATTTGTTGAGTGATCCAGTTTTGGACTGAAATATTGGCTCAATATTTTAGATGTCGTACATTAGAAAGTGCTGGCACATAGAGGACTGTACAAAGGAGCAGCGCCATCTTTAAAGGGAATCTTAGCGCTGATATGTACTGCCCAAACTGTGTTCAGCATGCATCGGACATTGGCTGTATTAGCCCAGTCAGGTATGTTTGGCTGTGAAACGCTGCAGCATTTTAGAGAAAAACAAGCTTCAATATCTGCCTACTGACAGTGACAGGTCTCTACCTATATTCACACCTAGGCAGAGTCCTATGGGGAGAAGCCGCCGGGTATTGAGCCGCGCGGAGCACTAGTTGTACAGTTGGGTCCTCAGTGGCTTCTCCCCACAGGTCTCTGCCTACATGTGAGTATAGGCAGAGACCTGTCAGTCATTGTCATTGGGCAGGGAGAAGCCGCCCAGGACCTGCCTGTATGACTAGTGCACAGTGTGGCTCAGTACCCGGCGGCTTCTCACCACAGGATTCTGCCTAGGTGTGAGTATAGGTAGAGACCTGTCACTGTCAGTAGGCAGGGAGAAGTCACCGGGGATCCATCTGTGCAACTAGTGGATTACGGCTCGGTCAGTGATGGCTTTTCTCCACAGGTCTCTCCCTACATATGAGTATAGGCAGAGACCTGTCAGTGATGGTAAGCGGGTGTGGGAAAAGCCACTGGGCACATGCCTATATAACTAGTGCACATCGCAGCTTAGTCCCCGGCGACTTCTCCCCACAGGTCTCTAGACCTGTCAGTCACTATCAGAAGGCAGGGAGAAGCAAGCAGTCAGGGACCAAGCCACGTGCTGCACTAGTCATACAGTTGGGCTCCTGGCAGCTTCTTCCCATAGATCTCTGCTTATGTGTGAGTATAGGCAGAGACCTGTAAGTCACTGTCAGTGGGCGAGGAGAAGCCACCGGGGACCCGCCTGTATGACTAGTGCACAGCGCGGCTAGGTCCTCGGCGGCTTCTCCCCACAGGTTTTCAGCCTATGTGTGAGTAGAGACCTGTTAGTCACTATCAGTGGGGAGACAGAAGCCGCCAAGGACTTGCCTATACGAATAATGCACAGGGTGGCTCGGTCCCTGGTAGCTTCTTCCCACAGGTCTCTGCCTAGGTGTGAGTATAGGAGGAAACTTGTCAGTCACTGTCAGCGGGCGGAAAGAAGTCGCCGGGGACCTGCCTGAACAACTAGTGTACAACGTGTCTTGGTCCACGTTGACTTCTCCCTCTGTTCTCTAGATATATGGCATAGACCTGTCAGTCACGGTCAGGGGGCGGTGAGAAGCTGCCGAGGACCCGGCTGTATGACTAGCGCACAACGCCAATAGTATGTTTCTCTCTAAAATGCTGCAGAGTTTCTGAGTTGGACATAACTGACAATACAGGAATTAAAGGATAATACAGCTAGTGTCTGTGTCTGAATCATGCCGCCTAAATCAGATGACAAGTTTTCTTTAAGGTGTACAGATAAAGTGATTTCATCAGTATAAGGCTATGCTCAAAGCAGCATTTTTTTTTTACAGCCAAAACCTGCTCCCTTAGTAAAAATACTTCATTTAGAATGCCAGATTTTCAATATTTTTGTGGCTTTTTGGACACTTTTTTTGCAGCATTTTTCAGTTGCAGGTTACATTTCTGTTTTATCCTCAGTATAAGTTCAATGAAGATCGTTTTATTCAGCAAAAACACTCGAACACTCTGGAATTTCATCGCTTTTGCTGATAGCATAAAAAGAAAGGGTTGTTTACAGTTACAGTTTTAAGTAAAATATGACTCATGACTACATAAAAATTACTTTTAGAAGTTAATTTTGGAGGACCAGATAAAATATGCCCATGCTGTCAGCGGCAATGCCTATTGTAAATGTTATTTTTGCAACAAGGGGAAGTTGATTTATATTTAAGTGGTGAAAAATAATTTAGAAATTTGTAAAAGAAAAAAAAAAAAGAATTGCAAATTTGGCACCCTATTCTGATACCTGTAACATTCTCATTTTTCAGGATCTGTGGGATTTAACTAGTTAACAGGCTCGGGTGGATCATCAATCAACCAGCGCCTGTTGGAGACACATGTTGGCTGACGTGCAGGGAAACATGTGGTCCACGCAAGCCTGCGTTATAGGGATAGACACGACCTTGACTGCATCCGGTTACTTTGACTCAGGTTTCCGTCCGTTTTGTTCTATTTCAGCTTCCATTTGTTACCTGTGTATGTTTTTGGACTATATTAAATTATTTTGTTTTTGACCTCAGTGCTCTGTTTTACCCGTATGACTGTTGAGCAGGTGCCTGTGTGTCCATCTGGACCAGCGGGCTTAGTGGTTCCAACGCCACGTAACAATGGGTTAAAAAAAATGTTCTATGAAGCTCAGTCTTGTTAAAATTTTGTGTCCAGTGAGATATTGATTAACATATCTCAATATATATATATATATATATATAATATATATTTATTTATTTATATATATATATATATATATATATATATATATGTGTGTGGTTTGGAAAAGCGGTTTCCTTTCCAGCATCACGTCCAAATCCGAAATATTTTAAAATTTCATTTTATTTCAAGAGAAACATTAAAACTAACTATTTGGTTAGCTGGACATCCAGAAATTAAAAAACGTCTTACGTGTTTTAAGCCAATGCAGCTCATAGTCTTAGACATATACTGTTCAAATAACATGCAATATATACAAATACACCTGATCTCTCCCTTGTTTGGATGGAAAACGACATATTCGGTTGAACACACACACACAGATTCTACTAATTACGCTGTTAAAATGCATTGAAATAGCAGCAGAAAAAAGGACGTAACTCATAGATCTTTACAAGCCACTTAACCCTACATGAACCGCGATGTGCCATATATTCACTACACGAATGTGCCAGACATTCAGAATTTGAGGGTTAATCAAACCCATATATATATATATATGGTCCCCCAAAAAACTATATATATATATATATATATATATACTGCTCAAAAAAATAAAGAGAACACTTAAACAGCACAATGGTAATTCAGTGCTCCTTTTATTTTTTTGATTGATTGCTCTCAGTGAGAGAAACAAAATTAAAATTTTGTACTTGTGATACCTCTTAATGGCTAACTAACCTTTTTTTTTGAACGGTATATATATATATATATATATATATATATATATATATATATATAGTTGGAACCAGAAGTTTACATACACTACCTAAAAAGCCACGGATGCATGTTTTTTCTCTAATTAACTCAGATGTTGCCAATTAACCAATCAGAAGCTCAGAAGCTTCCAAAGACATTACATCATCATGCGGGCTGTCCCATATTGTTTAAAGGCACAGTACTCTTATGTCAACTTTTAACTTTGCAGAAAGTAATAAAAATTCTGTAAAACATTCTCTCTCTCAAATAATTTTGATTCCCTATTGACCTAAGACGGGAAAGGTTTATTCTGATTTCATGCCAGATAGTGAGAAAAACCTGCAGATGTGTCTATATATATATATATATCTATATATATAATTGCCTTATTCTGTCTGTCTGTCTGTCTGTCTATCTGTCTGTCTATCTGTCTGTCTATCTGTCTGTCTGTCATGCTCCAAAATTGTGTCCTTACGGTGACACAAAGCTGATTGGCCGCTGGGCTCGCCATGGCCCCGCCCCCCCACACGGATTGGCCGCTCGCCCAGGCTGCGCCCCCACACAGATTGGCCAGCCGCTCGCCCAGGCTCAGCCCCCCCCACAGATTGGCCTCTCGCCCCGGCACCCTGCAGGCATTGGCAATTCGGCCACGCCACGCCCCGCCCCCCCTCACGCAATGCACGCTAGCTCTGGCCCCGCCCCCTCCCTCCCCCCGCGCATTCCCCGAACTGACACGGCTGTCACGGAGGTGAGTACTGTACTCCCCCCCCCCCCCGCGCATTCCCCGAACTGACACGGCTGTCACGGAGGTGAGTACTGTACTCCCCCCCACCCCCCCACCCCACCCCCCCACCCCCCCACCCCACCCCCCCACCCCCCCCGGCCCCCGCTCGCACGGGAGTGGTGTGGATACGTTGGTAACAAGCGCTTGGTTACAAGCACATCAAGGTCCTGCTGCTGCGGAAGATCCACACGTACACACATAACAGCACACACACAAACATACACACACATCAGATCACACTCACTCTCACACACACCTCACACACACCTCACACACACCTCACATCGCATCCACACACTCACAGCATCCGGCGATATCGCTTGCTTCTCGGCCTCGATACTGTGCTGTTGTGACCTTCCAGGACCTGACGGAGGATCACATGGCCTGAAGCATGTGGTATCTCCGGATGTTGTGACTGTGAGCGCGTATGTGCGATATCGTCAGTGTCTGTGTGTGTGAGTGTATGCGATCGGGTGTGTGTGAGTGGATGCGATCGGGTGTTTGTGAGTGGATGCGATCGGGTGTTTGTGAGTGGATGCGATCGGGTGTGTGTGAGTGGATGCGATCGGGTGTGTGTGAGTGGATGCGATCGGGTGTGTGTGAGTGGATGCGATCGGGTGTGTGAGTGTCGGCAGAGGAGCACGGCGTGCTGGAGGAGGCTGGGAGCAGAGAGGCTGATCATGGGGAAGGCTGGGAGGGGGAGGCTGATGCTGGGGGAGAC
Organism: Anomaloglossus baeobatrachus; assembly: GCF_048569485.1. Classification (NCBI taxonomy): domain Eukaryota; kingdom Metazoa; phylum Chordata; class Amphibia; order Anura; family Aromobatidae; genus Anomaloglossus; species Anomaloglossus baeobatrachus. The sequence goes on from NC_134358.1 coordinate 67,744,829, forward strand.
TGGGAGGGGAAGGCTGATGCTGAAGGAGGCTGGGAGGGGGAGGCTGGGAGGAGAGAGGCTGATCCTGGGGAAGGCTGGGAAGGGGAGGCTGATGCTGAGGGAGGCTGGAAGGAGAGAGGCTGATGCTGGGGGAGGCTGGAAGGAGAGAGGCTGAGGCTGGGAGGAGAGAGGCTGATGCTGGGGAAGGCTGATGCTGAGGGAGGCTGGGAGGGGAAAGCTGATGCTGGGGAAGGCTGGGAGGACGGAGGCTGGGAGGAGAGAGGCAGATCCTGGGGAAGGCTGGGAGAGGGAGGCTGATGCTGGGGGAGGCTGGAAGGAGAGAGGCTGATGCTGGGGGAGGCTGGAAGAAGAGAGGCTGATGCTGGGGGAGGCTGATGCTGGGGGAGGCTGGGAGGAGAGAGGCTGATGGTGGGGAAGGCTGGGAGGAGAGAGGCTGATGCTGGGGACAGAGAGGAGAGGCTGATGCTGGGAGGAGAGAGGCTGATGCTGTGATGAGAGAGGCTGATGCTGGGAGGAGAGAGGCTGATGCTGGGGGAGGCTGGGAGGGGGAGGCTGATGCTGGGGGAGGCTGGGACGAGGGAGGCTGATGCTGGTGGAGGCTGATGCTTGGGGAGGCTGATGCTGCGGGAGGCTGGAAGGAGAGAGGCTGATGCTGGTGGAGGCTGATGCTTGGGGAGGCTGATGCTGGGGGAGACTGGGAGGGGAAGGCTGATGCTGAGGGAGGCTGGGAGGGGGAGGCTGGGAGGAAGGAGGCTGGGAGGAGAGAGGCTGATCCTGGGGAAGGCTGGGAAGGGGAGGCTGATGCTGAGGGAGGCTGGAAGGAGAGAGGCTGATGCTGGGGGAGGCTGGAAGGAGAGAGGCTGAGGCTGGGAGGAGAGAGGCTGATGCTGGGGAAGGCTGATGCTGGGGAAGGCTGATGCTGAGGGAGGCTGGGAGGGGAAAGCTGATGCTGGGGAAGGCTGGGAGGACGGAGGCTGGGAGGAGAGAGGCTGATCCTGGGGAAGGCTGGGAGAGGGAGGCTGATGCTGGAGGAGGTTGGAAGGAGAGAGGCTGATCCTGGGGAAGGCTGGGAGAGGGAGGCTGATGCTGGGGGAGGCTGGAAGGAGAGAGGCTGATGCTGGGGGAGGCTGGAAGAAGAGAGGCTGATGCTGGGGGAGGCTGATGCTGGGGGAGGCTGGGAGGAGAGAGGCTGATGCTGGGGAAGGCTGGGAGGAGAGAGGCTGATGCTGGGGACAGAGAGGAGAGGCTGATGCTGGGAGGAGAGAGGCTGATGCTGGGATGAGAGAGGCTGATGCTGGGAGGAGAGAGGCTGATGCTGGGGGAGGCTGGGAGGGGGAGGCTGATGCTGGGGGAGGCTGGGACGAGGGAGGCTGATGCTGGTGGAGGCTGATGCTTGGGGAGGCTGATGCTGGGGGAGGCTGGAAGGAGAGAGGCTGATGCTGGTGGAGGCTGATGCTTGGGGAGGCTGATGCTGGGGGAGACTGGGAGGGGAAGGCTGATGCTGAGGGAGGCTGGGAGGGGGAGGCTGGGAGGAAGGAGGCTGGGAGGAGAGAGGCTGATCCTGGGGAAGGCTGGGAACGGGAGGCTGATGCTGAGGGAGGCTGGAAGGAGAGAGGCTGATGCTGGGGGAGGCTGGAAGGAGAGAGGCTGATGCTGGTGGAGGCTGATGCTTGGGGAGGCTGATGCTGGGGGAGACTGGGAGCGGAAGGCTGATTCTGAGGGAGGCTGGGAGGGGGAGGCTGGGAGGAAGGAGGCTGGGAGGAGAGAGGCTGATCCTGGGGAAGGCTGGGAAGGGGAGGCTGATGCTGAGGGAGGCTGGAAGGAGAGAGGCTGATGCTGGGGGAGGCTGGAAGGAGAGAGGCTGAGGCTGGGAGGAGAGAGGCTGATGCTGGGGAAGGCTGATGCTGAGGGAGGCTGGGAGGGGAAAGCTGATGTTGGGGAAGGCTGGGAGGACGGAGGCTGGGAGGAGAGAGGCTGATCCTGGGGAAGGCTGGGAGAGGGAGGCTGATGCTGGAGGAGGCTGGAAGGAGAGAGGCTGATGCTGGCGGAGGCTGCTGCTGGGGGAGGCTGGAAGGAGAGAGGCTGATGCTGGTGGAGGCTGATGCTTGGGGAGGCTGGGAGAGGGAGGCTGATGCTGAGGGAGGTTGGGAGGAGGGAGGCTGGGAGAGGTAGGCTGAGAGAAGAGAGGCTGATGCTGGGGGAGGCTGATGCTGGGGGAGGCTGGGAGAGGGAGGCTGATGCTGGGGGAGGGTGGGAGGAGGGAGGCTGGGAGGAGAGAGGCTGATGCTGGGGAAGGCTGGGAGGAGAGAGGCTGATGCTGGGGACAGAGAGGAGAGGCTGATGCTGGTAGGAGAGAGGCTGATGCTGGGAGGAGAGAGGCTGATGCTGGGAGGAGAGAGGCTGATGCTGGGGGCAGAGAAGCTGATGCTGGGGGCAGAGAGGCTGATGCTGGTGCAGCATGGGGGATGGAGCACGATGGGGGGGTGCGCAGCATCGGGGATGGAGCATGATGGGGGGGTGCGCAGCATCGGGGATGGAGTACGATGGGGAGTGCGGAGTATGGCGGATGGAGCACGTTTGGGAGTGCGCAGCATGGCGGATGGAGCACGTTTGGCAGTGCGCAGCATGGCGGATGGAGCACGTTTGGGAGTGCGCAGCATGGGAGATGGAGCACGATGGGGGGTGCGCAGCATAGGGGATGGAGCACGATGGGGAGTGCGCTGCATGGGGGATGGAGCACGATGGGGAGTGCGCTGCATGGGGGATGGAGCACGTTTGGGAGTGCGCACCTCCCCCCAACACACACACACACACACACACGCGCGCGCACTGCACAACACACCACACACCACACACACACACACACTGGGAACCACAAACAACTGCCCTACACAGACACCCACACACACAGACAACGCTGCACACACACAACACCCAACACACAAACACCGCGGCACACACAAATATACGCACATACCGCACAACACACACATTGCACAAAACATACCTCCCCCCAAAACACACCACACACACACAAACCGCGCAACACACACACAACGCTACAGACACACAGCGCTCCACAAACAACGCAACACACGCAACACACATACAACACCGCTCTCACCCCCCGTCACACCCAGACAACACCCAGAACATGTACAGCCCCTACACAAACACTTGGTAACTACACACAACAACATCTATATATATATATATATATATATATATATATCAAAAATCATACATGAACTACACAATACGTAAATTCTAGAATACCCGATGCGTAGAATCGGGCCACCTTCAAGTATATATATATATATATATATATATATACACACACAGTATATACATATTTCTTCCATACATGATGCCCTCAAGCAGGTTGCATTTATCTCACAGATGTATAGTTTGCTTTAAAAATCTTATTTCTTCTTTTATCTTCTTTGCACTCGCACAAGGCTGCCGAGCTGATGTCTTCGCCTCCAGCTACACCCTCGGAACCAGAATCGCAGATATTTAGTCACTGGATTAAGAAACTAGTTACATTTACAGTTAAAATTCAGGTAAGTGTTCCTATGCTCTGAGGGGATCAGTAGAATTATTTAACATTTATCAATGGGATTTTCCAGTTTCTTAATTTAGACTTCAAAAGCGACTCGGCAAAACGGGAAGCCAAGTTGAAATTTCTAGAGCCAAATAAAGTATTAGTTTATCAGTGTGGAACTGATATGGTTGCATGAGCCCCCATTTTATACTCATACACTTTTCATGGACCTAAAAGCTTTGGCCTCAAGTACTCTACTTAGTCAAGTCTACCAGGCAATATATATTATCAATGCAAAATCTGAGAATCCAAAATATTTCCTAAAATACAATAAGTAATCAGCCACAGAAGAAAACATTCTAGATGCCACATTTAAGGAAGTTAAAAAAAGTTTAATAATGCTGAATGACTATTAATGTTTCATGTGTCAAGGAAGTAATTACTTTTCCTTTCAAACAATTATAAAGTTTTTTTTTCATTTTTAACTGAAACTTGGGACTTAAAAATATTTTTAATAAAAATTATTAAACTAAATTTACTTAAAAATGTACATTTGTATTCAATAATTTTCAATTCAATCTCATTGAGCTAGTATCAATTTAGAATTTGTTGGTGTCGCGGGGTATGAAATGACAGAACAGGGGGCTCTAGGCTGGCCCTCAGACATGAGATCCTGCGTTGTCCCTTATCTCAGAGGTAGGCTTGATAGTAGCAAGGTCTGTGCCCCCAGTGTGACCCTAACTCCTGTCCAAGCCCTGATGTTACTCCCCCTCTCCTCCAATTTTGGGGTGGGCCGGAAAACAGTTACAAAACACCAGAGAAACAACATGGACAAGGGAGAATGAAAACTCGTACACATAGCACTCAAACACAAAGGAGAGACTATATGTGTACAGAGCAATAAAGAAAAAGGAAGGAAGTAAATGCACAACAGGTGAAGTTCCACACCACTCAGAATCACAACTACAGATGACCACGAACTGGATCACCACAAACACCGGAATCACTGGAAATACCCTGAAGCTATTATCGGCGCATCATGGAAGAAACCAGTACCTTAAATAGGAAGGAGACAGCTGCACGTGGCAATTAGCAACCTGAGCTCCTAGTTCTTGCTCACCAGTTTGCAGGAATTAACTGCTGCAGGGCTGAAGACCAGTGAACCTGAATTAGCCAACGCCCGGCTCTGGCTGAACAACTCTGAAGCATCTTGTTGCTCGTCCGACTCTGTAGTGTGAACAGAGTCCACCGCCGCTGTGCCACCAAGTGCGTGTAGAGCCGAACATCGCATGACAGTTGGTGTCCAAATTCTGAGGCATTTCATACCCCAGTCCTGGTAATGAGTTACTGGCCCAAAATTTTTTTATTGTTTAAGGAAATGCGTCATCAGAAAATGACCTATTGTTCAAATCAGGTTTTTGTGTTAAATTCAAATTATTTTTTACTCTACGTACCTGCTGCAGGGGTTTTTTTTGGATAGTTTTTTCATGCATCCTATGCAAATTAAAAGCTGATTTTTACAGCCCCAGCACAAGCTATGAGATGTCAGAAATATCATGCGCACAATTGGATTTATTTTCCTGACTGAAGTGGAAAATTGCTGCGTTTTTGTAAGAAGCAGTGTGTCGATTCTTTCAGCGTTTTTCCAGCTTTTTTTTCACCGTTGAAAGCAATTAGAAAGCTCAAAAACGCTGCAAAAACACAACCACTAAGTTTTTGCTGCTTTTGTGGTGAACAAAGATAACTTTATTAAACTAAAAACGCAGCCAAAAAAACCAACAAAAAACATCAAAGACTCAGCAAAAACCTGCTTTACTGCCAAGAGAGCAGGTTTTGGCTGCAGAAAAAATGTAGCAAAAACAGAATGTGTGAACATAGCCTTACAATGTTTTGTTTGTTTTTCTTGTTCATGTCATAATTTTGAAACAAAATGTTAAAATTGAAAAACCTTGAAATTTTCAAATTGGCTCCTGGGACTTTTTTAGACTACAACTTCCTGTTTTTTCAAGAAATTCACATGTGCTGTTCTCTCCCATAGTTTCCCTACATTTGGTGTACATGACATAAAATGAAAGCCTCCATACAGTGTACAAATAGCAGTACCATACAGTGCCTAATTATCAGTGCCATTCAATGCTTTGCCAAAATAGAATAGATCCCATAATGTTTCCTCAGAGTTGCCTAAATAATATTGTAAGGTGCCTCTACCACCTATGAGAGAATAGAATCCATTTTTGTTCTTATAATGTCCATCATGTCTTATAGCAAATAATGTCATAGGGTTCAGCAAGCATTGATAGGCAGGGAAGTTTCACATTTTTGTTTACGCCGCTACTGCTCTTATTGGTGCATAGTTCGGAGGAGTTATTCCTTTGTTTGAGGTACTATATAAACTGGTCACATGATTTAACAAAGCGTGTGTGCTGCAATGATTTCCCGAGCGCTTGTAAAACAAATCTTATTAATTTGGAGTTCAAAAGGCATAGAAGGAGTGTATTTCAGTCACACACCATACATATATAGAGTGCACAGTGCCTAAAGCGGGCTTTACACGCTGCGACATCACTCAAGTGATCTCGTTGGGGTCACAGAATTTGTGACGCACATCCGGTCACTTTAGCAATGCCGTTGCGTGTGACACCTTTGAGCGATTTTGCATTGTTGCAAAAACGTGCAACATCGCTCATCGGTGACATGGGGGTCCATTCTCAAATATCGCAGCTGCAGCAGTAACGAAGTTGTTCCTCGTTCCTGCGGCAGCACACATCGCTCCGTGTGACACCACAGGAACAAGGAACCTCTCCTTACCTGCCTCCCGCCCGCAATGCGGAAGGAAGGAGGTGGGCGGCATGTTCGTCCCGCTCATCTCCGCCCCTCTGCTTCTATTGGGCGGCGGTTCAGTGACGCAGCTGTGACGTCGCTGTGATGCTGAACGAACCGCCCCCTTAGAAAGGAGGCGTTTCGCCGGTCACAGCGACGTCGCAGGGCAGGTAATTAGTGTGACGGGTCTGGGCGATGTTGTGTGCCACGGGCAGCGATTTGCCCATGTCGCACAACCGATGGGGGCGGGTACCCACGCTAGCGATATCGGTCACGATATCGCAGCGGGTAAAGCCCGCTTAAGTATATTGTCACATAGCGCCAATATAAATTATGCTATACAGTGTTCAAATAATATCAACCCACAAATACCATATACTACATACAATGTAACACAACTGTATTCTTCCAACAGTGACCTACAGAAATAGAGAATAAAAGTCAAAGAGGTAGGAGGAACTCAATGAGATATATGGCGTCTTAGCACCATTTATAAAATTACAAAATGTCTGAATTTTCACCAGTTCTGCACTTTACAAAAATGCTTACATCTCAAGATTGAAAAATGTTTGCACAAAACAGATGAGAACTATCCACTGGACTAATTAATTAGTGGTCAGAGATAGCACTGTTAGTATTGCAGGCTGCTTATCTTATTATGTTGATGTTGCATACTTTAGAGTCAGTGATTAATCAAAGACTTATGATAGCTTTAAAGCACAAAAAGCAATGACTCATTACACTACAAAGAAGCACTTCCACAAAGATACCATTTCACCTTAGTGGATGCTGTGACCTTATAGATTATAGATGTCCCATTGAAGATCACAAAGACTTCTTAAGTGTGCTCATAATTTATGTTTGGAGCGTATGTTTATTAAATTCCCAGGAACATTTCAGAAATTGGGTGTCCGGATGTAGAATTTGCAAAAATTATATCCACAGTCTGTAGAAAAATAATAGGTCTAATATTAAAAGCCAAATAATACAAGAAAGGGCTGGAGATACGGTGGTGCAAAGTGACACCAGGGAAATAAAATGGATCAGCTCAATACATGCCTAAAGGCATTGTCATACAGATTAGAATAAAGTTACCGTACATATTCAATAATTGGTCAACACCCATTCCGAAAAAATTCCCTAAACACATGGATATTTCAGTCGAGAGGGCATGTGTTCTGAATGGTGAGAGTAGAGTTGCCTATGGCGTCACCAATTCACCCTCGAAAACAAAGGATTGAAAGACAACATGCCCGATCCCTTTTGTCGGACAGCCCTAGCCTAATAAGTATTGAACGAGTCACCAATTTTCTAAGTAAATATGTTTCTAAGGCCTAAGCCACACGGCATGAAAATCAGAGCGAGTGGAATGCGATGTTTTATCGCATTCCACTCGGACCAATATTAGCCTATGTCCCAGCACTCATGAGCGATTATTTTCTCAGCCCTAATCGAACCAAGAAAACAATCGCAGCATGCTGCGGCTGTAATGCGAGACTCTTTCTCTCGCACCCATTCAAGTCTATGGGGCGAGAGAAAAATCGCACTGCACTCGCATACACCAGTGTACCGCAAGTGCAGGGCGAGAATGGCAATAGCCGGCAACGGAGGAGAGAGGGAGAAAAATCCCTCCCTCCCCTCCTCAGTGCTGGCCCTCCCCTCCTCAATGCTGGCCCGCCCCCCCGCAGCTGAGGTCCGATCGTATGATCGGACCTCAGTCGCAGTGACACTGGCATGACACTCGGCTCCTGCTGTGCTGCCAGCGTAAGCCAAGTGTCATGCGAGGATCGCAGTAGTCCCCGTGTGGCCCCAGCCTAAAGGTGCTATGATTTTCTCACCAGATGTTGGTAACAAACCATCCAATCCACACAGGCAAAGAAAAAAACGCATAGATGTCCATAAATTAAGTTATGTGTAATAATGAGAAATGACTTATGGAAAAAGTATTGAACACATGAAGAAAGAGTGTGTAAAAGCCATGGGAAGACTTGACACCAGCTGAAATCTATCAGTAATTAGAAAGTAATTCTGCCACTTAGTGAAAAATAATATCAGCTGGTACAGATGATGACCTATTAAAAGGTGTCTCATTATCAAGGTGACATCAAGAAACATCTCATGATGGGTAAAACCAGTGAGCAGTCGCAAGGCCTTCACGACCTTATTGTTGCAAAACATACTGACTGCATGGTTACAGAAGAATTTCTTCTACTGAAGGCTCCAGTGAGCACTGCTGGGGACATAGCCTAGAAGTGGAAAGAATTTCATATTACCATAAACCGCCCATGACCAGGTGCTGCCTGCAATATTTTAGACAGAGGTCAAGGACAAGGTCAAGAGCCAAGGACCACCTATGGAGAGCTACAGAATGACCTGGAATCAGCAGGTAGAATTATTTCAAAGAAAACAATAAGTTTTAACAATAATGCACTCCCCCTCCATGGCCTGTATACACGCTCACCACACAAGACACTACCGTTGAACAAAAAGCATGTTCAAGAACTTTTAAAGTTTTCTCAACAACATTTAGACAAACCTGTGAAATACTGGGAGAATATGCTGAGTAGTGCCCTGGATTCCCTTCCTTACAACTACTGGGAGAATATAGTTTGGTCAACTGTGACAAAAATCAAACTCTTTGGATGCCATAATACACACCATATTTGGAGGTCTAAAGGCAAATCACCGCAAAAAAACCCATACAAACAGTGAAGTTTGAAGGTGGGAACATCACAATGTGGGGCTGTTTATCAGCATACGGGACTGATAAACTTCATATGCTTGAAGTTAGGATGAATGGACAAATGTATCGAGACATTCTTGATACAAAACTGCTGCGATCTACAAGGATGATGAAGATGAAATGAGGATGGACATTTCAGCAAGACAATGATCCCAAATACACAGCCAAGGAAACTCAATTGTGTTCAGAGAACGAAAATAAATCTGCTAAAATGACTGTGCAAATCACCAGACCTGAATCGAACAGAAAATTTATGGAAGGAACTAAAGCTCAGAGTTCATAGAAGGAGCTCATGGAACATTCAAGATTTGAAGTGAGCTTGTTTGAAAGAATGGGCCAAAATCACACAGGGGAGCTAAACTTATGCCAGCTGCTGATTACCAGTATTCCCCTTGTGCTTAAATACTCCCATTTTTCCTGGACTGGTGCTGGTGATAATATTCAGTTTCTTCTAGCTCTGGTTGCAAGCAGGTGGCTTGTACTCATCTGTGGTATCGTTGCTGAAGCTTTGCTGAACTTCTACCTGAGTCATCTGTGGATAAGTAGTTCATGCTTTTTCCCTCATGTGCCCCCTTGTGTCTTCCTTTAGTGTTTAGTGGGGTTGATAAAGAGCTCATCCCTCCCTTTCCTTATTTAGGACCCAGCACTAGAGATACTAAGGGTCAGGTATCCGGCTTGGTGCATAGGTGTGGAACCTATCTAGGGTGGTGAGGGACGCCAGGGACCAGCGGTAGGTTTGGTCAGGGGTCACCATCTCCCCCTTCCCTTGCCTTTCACTGCTCGCTTGGTACTTCCTCATACCTAGTGTGACACTAACTCTAAGACAACAAAGTGCAGCAGGAGTCTCCCCTTCTAAACTTTCTGCAGTAGAACATATTGTTAAAGGAAATCTGTCAGCAGGTTTTTTGTATCAATTCTAAGAACAGCATAATATAGGGGCAGAGACCCTGATTCCAGCAATGTGTTACTTACTGGGCTGCTTAGTGTAGTTTTACTAAAATGTTCTGTTTTTTATTCTGCAGGAGATTATCACTAGAGGACTACTTGGCCTGCTGGCATCTAGTCAAACCACACCCCCACCACTGATTGGCATCCTTCTGTGAACACTGTGTATTAGCAGAAAGCTGCCAATCAATGGTGTGGGCAGGGTGATGCAAAGCTCAGCATTCAGAGAACTTGTAAACCAAACAGAGGTTTTATAAAAAATGCAGCAGGTAGTCTAATAAGTGACACATTGCTGGAATAAGGATCTCTGTCCCTTCATCAGGCTGCTCTCAGATTAGGTGGCAACAGCCTGGATTCTCTTTAAGCCTTAAATTGCCAAAGTAGTTAAATAAATCATCCAGACTAATGTATAGTAGAGACAAGGTTGTCTTCTGATTACTTTGACCTTTTTTATCTAGATTTAGTGACCCTTAAAAATCAAAAGTGAGCAATAAGGATATCTTATGGTGCATTTACATGTGTAGTTGTCTCTATAACAAGTCAATGGACGAAAAGGATTAAACGCCATGTGAAGAAATAAAATGAACAGTATCCAAGAAAGTGATTTATTCAACGTGTTTCGGAGTGAAACTCCTTCATCAGGACAATTCAAATTTTGTTTGTGATTGTAATTGTCCTGATGAAGGTGCTTCACTCCGAAACATGTTGAACAAATCATTTTCTAGGATACTGTTCACACGGCAGCGCGGGCGTTTAACCCTTATTGTCCATTGTCGAAGGTTGAATTCCTGGGTCTGTAGAAGCCGTGTCCACGATCTTCGAGTGGTTGTGTCTCACCCAACCCAACCAGGTGAGCAAATTCCTGTTTATATTATCATCACATAGTTAAAGGGAACCTATCACCAGATTTGTCCCCTATAAGCTGTGGCCACCACCAGTGAGCCCTTATGTACAGCATTCCAGAATACTGTATGTAAGAGCCCAGGCCAATCTGTATAACATAAAAATAATTTTTATAATACTCACCTAGGGGGCGGTCTGGTCCAATGGGTGTAACTGCTCTCCAGGCTGGCGCCTCCTCTCTTCGGTCTGGCACCTCCTCTCTGTGGAGACCGCCATCCTCCTTCTACCCAGCCCCGCGTGGGTGATGTGTCCTACGTCATCCGAAAATGGCAGACATTGAGGTCCTGCGCAGGTGCAGTTTGATCTGTCCAACTGAAGGCAGATCAAAGTACTGTAATGCGCAGGCACGACGAAGAGTGAAAGACCGCTGCACATGCGCACTACAATACTTTGACATGCCCTCAGCAGAGCAGAAAAAAGTGAGCCTGCCTAGGACTGTAATGTCGGCCTGTGTGGATGACATAGGACACGTGATCCACATGAGGGTAGGTAGGTGGATAGTGATTGCAGCAGAGAGGAGGCGCCGAACCGAGAGCAGCGACACCCATCGGACCGGACTGTCCCTCAAGGTGAGTATAATAGAAATGTTTTTTATGTTATACACGGGGGCCTGGGCTTTTATATACAATATTCTGGATGCTGCATATAAGGGTTACTGGTGCTGGCCTCAGCTTATAGGGGACAAATCTGGTGACAGGTTCACTTTACGAACCCATTGCTCTATTGTCTCTCCCTATTTAGCTCTATAACAAGTCTTTCAGTGGTCATTTACCACATTGTTTATACACGGCGACAAACAATGATTGGGACAGAGAGATCACTAATCGTTCTGTCCCCGTGCAGTGTTATGTTAACAGCAACACATTACAAAGCTCAAATAACTACTTGTCCAAATGGACCATTATGTTTAGTGCCCATGGCCATAAAGATCAACAACCGCAGAGTTATGTAGATACAGAAGTGCAGCCTAATGAGTAGATGACTGATGACTTGAGTGTCAAACCCTCCGCTGTGCAGAATAGTCCAATCTCTACTTAATAATATGTCGTCTATTACTAAAGGCCCCGTCACACACAGCAAAATCGCTAGCAACATCGCTGCTAACGAACAACTTTTGTGACGTTGCTAGCGATGTTGCTGTGTGTGACATCCAGCAACAACCTGGCCCCTGCTGTGAGGTCGCTGGTTGTTGCTGAATGGCCTGGACCATTTTTTAGTTGTTGCTGTCCCGCTGTGAAGCACAGATCGCTGTGTGTGACAGCGACAGAGCAACAACTAAATGTGCAGGCAGCAGGAGCCGGCTTCTGCGGAGGCTGGTAACCACGGTAAACATCGGGTAACCAAGAAGCCCTGTCCTTGGTTACCCAATATTTACCTTCGTTACCAGCCTCCGCCGCTCTCAGCTGTCAGTGCCGGCTCCTGCTCCTTGCACGTGTAGCAGACTACACATCGGGTAATTAACCCGATGTGTGCTGTAGCCAGGAGAGCAGGAAGCCAGCGCTAAGCAGTGTGCGCGGCTCCCTGCTCTCTGCACATGTAGCTACAGCACACATCGGGTAATTAACCCGATGTGTGCTGTAGCCAGGAGAGCAGGGAGCCAGCGCTAAGCAGTGTGCGCGGCTCCCTGCTCTCTGCACATGTAGCTACAGCACACATCGGGTAATTAACCCGATGTGTGCTGTAGCCAGGAGAGCAGGGAGCCAGCGCTAAGCAGTGTGCGCGGCTCCCTGCTCTCTGCACATGTAGCTACAGCACACATCGGGTAATTAACCCAATGTGTGCTGTAACTAGGAGAGCAGGGAGCCAGCGCTAAGCGGTGTGCGCTGCTCCCTGCTCTGTGCACATGTAGCTGCAGCACACATCGGGTAATTAACCCGATGTGTGCTGTAACTAGGAGAGCAGGGAGCCAGCGCTAAGTGGTGTGCGCTGCTCCCTGCTCTCTGCACGTGTAGTGGCGTGCGCGGTAACCAAGGTAAATATCGGGTTGGTTACCCGATATTTACCTTAGTTACCAGGCGCAGCATGCTTCCACGCGTCGCTGCTGTCTGGGGGCTGGTCACTGGTTGCTGGTGAGATCTGCCTGTATGACAGCTCACCAGCAACCCGTGTAGCGACGCTCCAGCGATCCCTGCCAGGTCAGGTTGCTGGTGGGATCGCTGGAGCGTCTGACTGTGTGACCTCTCACCAGCAACCTCCTAGCAACTTACCAGCGATCCCTATCAGGTTGTATCGTTGTTGGGATCGCTGGTAAGTTGTTTAGTGTGACGGTACCTTAAGAAAAGGTAAAAGTTTTGTTTGTCAACACTGTCCACCTTATATGTGAGTCTTCTCACCCGAGCCGGGCCTAATTATCATGTAGAATGTGCCCATCTAGAAGACAATTCTGCCATACTTTAATAAAAAGTGTCTGAAATAACTCTCCTAAAGGGCACTTTACACACAGCGACATCGCTAGCAATGCCGCTGGTGAAAGCACCCGCCTCTGTCAGTTGTGCATCACGGGTAAATCGCTGCCCGCGGCGCACAACATCGCTAACACCCGTCACATGTACTTACCTGCCTAGCGACGTCGCTGTAGCCGGCGAACCGCCTCCTTTCTAAGGGGGCGGTTCGTTCAGCGTCACAGCAGCGTCAGTAAGCGGCTGCCCAATAGTAGCGGAGGGGTGGAGATAAGCGGCCGGAATATCCCGCCCACCTCTTTCCTTCCTCACTGGCGGCGGCCGCAGGTACGATGTTGTTCCTCGTTCGTCCGGTGTCACACATAGCGATGTGTGCTGCCGCAGGAATGAGGAACAACATCGTACCTGCAGCAGCAACAATATTTGGGATTAGAACGACGTGTCAACGATCAACGATATGGTTAATATTTTTGATCGATGGCGGTCGTTCGTACGTTTCACACGCAACGATGTCGCTAACGAAGCCGGATGTGCGTCACGAATTCCGTGCCCCCCAACGACATCTCGTTAGCGATGTCGTTGTGTTTAAAGTGTCCTTAAGTTTACCCAACATCTTGAAAATTATTTTGCCAAATATCAGTTTTTTTGCCGGACAGAAACATAGATACTGGTCAGTGAGTACTGGTACAAGCCAACCAAGCTTTGATGTACTCCAAGAGATCTGTAATAGATCATGGGCTGCCATTGTTCTCAACACCATGAGTCCTATCTACAAAAGACAATGTGCTGCCGAGAACGATAATTCAAAAAACAAGCAATTTTTTTAATTCATCGGGTGATTGGAAGCTTGTTCAAACGGCACACATCTCCAACCTCCATTCCAAACCACAACCTTATTACTTAAAGGAATCTGTCACCAGGTTTTGCCACCTAATCTGAGCGCAGTATGTAGAAGAGATCCTGATTCCAGCGATGTGTCACTTACTGGGCTGCTTAGTGTAGTTTTGATAAAATCACTGATTAATCAGCAGTAGATTATCATTACAGGACTACTTGGTATGCTGCAGGTAGTCCAGCATATTCATGAGTAAGCCTCTATATACAGCATTGTAGACTACTGTATATAAGAGCCCAGGCTGCTCTGTATAATGTAAAAAACAGCTTTTATCATACTCACCTGGGTGGTGGTCCGGTCCGATGGGCGTCGCTGATTTCAGTCCGTGACTCTTCTCTTCCTTACATCACCGTCTTCCTACGCTGCTCCGTGTGGATGATGCGTCCTATACTATCCAAACAGAGTTCGCCGCTGCGTTCTTGCGCACTTCTGCCGACCCTGCTGTGGGCAGAGCAACATACTGTAATGCGCAGAAGAGGGGAAAGGTCAAAGACTACCCACACATGTGTACTACAATACTTTGCTCTGCCCGCAACAGGGCAGAGAGAAGTTCGCATGCCCAGGAATTCAATAGAGGACACTGTGTGGATGACGTAGGATTCGTCATCCACATTAAACAGGGAAGGAGGGCGGCTATCACAAGAAGAGAGAAGGCACCGGACCGAGAACAGTGACGCCCATGGACTCAGTGTGGATGACGTACGATGGCATCATCCACACAAAGCAAGAAGGAGGACGGTGATCGGAAGAAGAGAGGAGGTGCAAGACCGGAGAGCAGTGACCCCCATGGACTCTGTGTGGAGGATGTATGATGGCATCATCCATACAAAGCAAGAAGGAGGACGGTGATTGCAAGAAGAGAGGAGGCACTGGACTGAGAACAGTGATGCCCATGGACTCTGTGTGGATGACATACGATGGCATCATCCACACAAAGCAAGAAGGAGGATGGTGACTGCAAGAAGAGAGGAGGCACCAGACCGACACCAGTGACGCCTATGGACTAAAGGGCACTTTACACGCAGCGATATCACTATCGATATCGCTAGCGAGCGTACCCGCCCCCATCAATTGTGCGTCACGGGCAAATCGCTGCCCATGGCGCACAACATCGCTTACACCCGTCACACATACTTACCTGCCTAGCGACCTTGCTATGGCCGGCGAACAGCCTCCTTTCTAAGGGGGCGGTTTGTGCGGCGTCACAGCGGCGTCACTAAGCGGCCGCCCAATAGAAGTGGAGGGGCAGAGATAAGCGGGACGAACATCCCGCCTGCTTCCTTCCTTCCTCATCGCTGGCGGCCGCAGGTAAGGTGATGTTCCTCGTTCCTGCAGTGTCACATGTAGCAATGTGTGCTGCCGCAGGAACGACGTACAACCTGCGTCCTGCAACAGCAACGATAATTGGGATTAGAATGATGTGTCAACGATCAACGATTAGGTGAGTAATTTTGATCGTTAACGGTCGTTCGTGCGTTTCACATGCAACGGCATCGCTAACGAGGCCGGATGTATGTCACGAATTCCATGACCCCAACGACATCTCGTTAGTAATGTCGTTGTGTGGCGCCCCTGACCTGGTCAGGCACCACTGAGTACTGCACCCATGCTGGGGGCAGTACAATACAGGTAATCCAGAAGGCTGACCGAGGTGTGACTACACAGGCGCATAGTACTCAGGTCTCACACATTGACCTTTGAGGGGACTCCTGAGAGATTCAAGGAGGGGGCGTGGTCTCCATGTCCACTGAAGGGGTGTGGTGGAGAGCCTGGTTGCTAGGTTGCTTAGGCAAGAACAGGGAAGGAGCAGCAGTGAGCCAGTTAGTGACTGCAGCTCAGGGAGAGCAGTTGCATACAGCAGACCCTGGAGTCTGTCTCAAGCTGACAGCGTACGCGCAGTGACTACCAACGGGGGAGATCGGTCACCTGGTAGTGCCACCCAAAATCCACCCAAGGCTAGAGAGAGGAAAGGGGTGGCAGAGTAAGGGGACTGCCAGGGAGGTACCAGGCCCGCAAGGGTAACAGGTCCCAGTGGAGAGATAGATTCACCTTTCTTCTGCCAAACCTGCCTGAGGGGGCACTTCAGACCTCCAAGACAACACCACAGAGTCCGCAGCCACGTAGCAAAGAGAGGGCCCATAGTTCACAAGAGGCAAGCAGCCGAAGTGACCTGGTCCAGGCTACAAGCAAACAGGCCAAAACTAGGGGAGAACAGGCAGCAGCAACTTCCCTGGGTGACCCCCGTAGGGACTACAAGTTGGGGTCACCACAAACACAAAAAGGCTAAGGAAGGCGAGTTGGTAGTCACCCTCATCAGCCAGCCAGAAGGATTCCTGGTTCCAGCCTGGTTCGTCCCAGCTACGCCCGGGTTACTCACCCTGCCACCTAATGTGAGTAAAACCCCTGAAAGAAATTCTGCTTGTGTTTGAGTCATTCTGCGCCTTGTGGTTCCACACACTTACACAGGGCCCTGGGGCTTGCCTCACTCTCGGGAGGCCACTACAACTGACTGCACCCACCATCAGCCCCAGGCACCCCTTAATCTGCAGTGGCAGTCACCCTGACCGCAATACCGAGAGTGGCGTCACGACAATCCTAAGAGAAGAGTCCTTACCTGTGACCAGACCGTCCCACCACGTGGAGTCCCTGAAGGTAATGCACCGACACACCTGTGGGGCTTCACAGTTGCATGTAAAGCGGGCCTTAAGTGTGGATGATGTATGACGGCATCATCCATACAAAGCAAAAAGGAGGATGGTGTTCGCAAGAAGAGAGGAGGCACCGAACCGAGACCAGTGACGCTCATGGACTCTGTGTGGATGATGTATGATGGTATCATCCACACAAAGCACGTAGGAGGATGGTGATCGCAAGAAGACAGGAGGCAGTTATGCATTCTAGAATGCTGTATATAACTGATCACTGGTGGTGGCCGCAGCTTTTTGGGGTCAAGTCTGGTGACAGGTTCCCTTTAAGCATGCACTTTATAAGTTTCAACATTTTTTTTCTCCATTTTTGGCCTTTGTAATTGGCCATAAAGTATCACAAGGAAAAACAGTGAGCAAAGAACTGAACCTCCTGTGTCAGCACCAACAATTGAGCAATGCTCCTAACCGTACAGTAAATCCCTCGTGCTAAGAATATATGCAAGTAAATTGGAAATTTGGTGAATGCCCAAAGGCAGCAGGATAGATTAATGTAATTTGATTCCTCACAGTCTCTATAAAAAAAAAAGAAGAAAAAAAGAAATAAATAAAAATCATGAATCGCGCTGCATTTTATCTAAAGTAAATGTTGCATCTGCACATTAGATAAAGCGGCGTGTTTATGCTTCTTCTATTGCTCTTGAACAATGTACTGTAGTTCAAGAAAATATATTATTACTCTCATTTGGCAGAGTTAGGCTGACTTATTGGAAAGCCTTTTTTTCAATTTTACTACCGCGATGCTGAAGTCTGAGACACAAAATGCACTGAAGTATCGCTGAGAACATAAAGTTGAAATATGACATTTTTTACTCGAGTACTACGGTCAAACCCTGATAAATCATACTAGCCAAGCAGTGATCTTATCCCTCCCGACTTAAATAAATCCAGCCTTGCAAGTTCATGTTGTTGGAAGTTGTCACTAAATGGAACTGTGACCTTATCCGATGTGTGAACTTATCCGGCAGACAGCGACATTTATTGTGGAGATTACAGAATGGGAAAAAAAATACTTTGGATAATTGTAATTTTGGCCATATGCAACTTGCCGAGACAACATCTTTGTCATGTGTCAATAATGATGATGCCTCTTATGTCTAAAACGAATCGTCTGGAAATGGAACTGTTCAAAAAATGGAATGCTGAAAATGGGGATTTCATGCCGTTCTCAAAGCCGAAGGCATTTACTACGCACATTTAATGGGCCACTAATTCCACTAATAATTAAAGGGATTAGGTTGACTTGCTAATTTATAAATTTACGATATTAGGACATTATGAAATAAAGGAGTCCCCCATTTTTTATTCTCTATCAAGTGCAGAGAGTGGGGAGTCACTATGAAGAGCATTTCTCACCGGTAGACTTGGTGTCTGTTAAAGGGAACCTGTCACCAGTATTTTAGTGTATGAGCTAACACCACCACTTTCCTAAGCACCTATGATGTATTCTAAAAAGTGGTATATTATGCCCTGACCCCCCTGTATATCCCTCAAAAAAACGTTTTGAATATTTGCAAAAGCGACCGATCCAGGCTGATGGGCGTCATTGCAGAAACTCCTGTCCTTCCTCTCCACTGTGAACTGCCATTCTCAAGGGCGCTTTATACGCTGCGACATCGCTAGCGATGTAGCTAGCGATCGCACCCGACCCCGTCATTTGTGCGTCACGGGCAAATCGCTGCCCGTGGCGGACAAAACGCTAGGACGCGTCACACATACTTACCTTCCTAGTGGGCGGCGAACAACCTCTTTTTTAAGGGGGCGGTTTGTGCGACGTCACAGCGACGCCACACAGCGGCCCGCCAATAGAAGCGGAGGGGGGGAGACGAGCCGCATTAACGACACGCCCACCTAGTTGCCGGAGGACGCAGGAACGCTGTTGCTCGTCGTTCCCGGGGTGTCACACGTAGCGATGTGTTCTGCCTAAGGAATGACGAACAACCTGCGTCCAGCGCCAGCAACGATATTTGGGAAATGAACGACGTGTCAACGATCAACGATTTGGTGAGTATTTGTGATCGTTAGCGGTCGCTCGTAGGTATCACACGCAACGACGTCGCTAACGAGGCCGGATGTGCGTCACGAATTCCGTGACCCCAACGATATCTCGTTAGCGATGTCGTTGCGTGTAAAGCGGCCTTCACGATGTGATTGATATGGATGATGCGTCCTGCGTCATCCACAAAGTTGGCCAAAATCTTGCACCTGCACAGGAGGATCACGGCTCGCGCAGGTGCACTTTGTTCTGCACTGATGTGGACTGGTGCAGACGCATGCGCAGTTAGGTTTCAGGCTCTGCCAAGAGCAGGGCAAAGCAGAGTGCGCCTGTGCAAACTGCAATCTCCCTGCGCATGTATGAGATTTTGTCTGGCATCTGACACATCCTGCGTCATCCATGTAGCCAGACAAAATCTTGCTCATGCGCAGGGAGATCACGGCTCGTGCAGTCACACTTTGCTCTGCATTGCTGCAGGCTGCTGCTGACGCATGCGCAGTTAGGTTTCAGGCTCTGCCGGCAGCAGAGAAAAGCAAAGTGCACCTGCGCGAACCACGATCTTCCTGCGCAGGTGCGAGATTTTGTCTGTCTACGTGGATGAAGCAGGACGCGTCATCCCCATCAATCATATCAGGAGGACGGTGATCAAAAAACTGGTGACAGGTTCCCTTTAAACATATTGTATATTTTATTAGATACCATGTAATGCCCCTTTTCTCCCGTGGGGGCACTGCAGAGAAACTGTTCACCTACAGAACAAAGATGATTTATGCGAGGGGTTATTTTATTTGCAGGGCAATGCAAATATTAAATTAATGGTATTAAAAAGAAAATTAAATTTAAGAATAGTGAAAAAGGGGCAAAGACCGAGGATAGGAGGTGAATATAAAGGATTGTGAACCTTGGTAATAGGACAGTTTAGTTAGGATTCTAAATATTCATTGACACTATAAACACTCGTTCCCTGATAATTGTGCAGTGGAAACAGACGGCCAGTCACCCAATGAATGAAAAAATGGCTAAATCATGTTTTGGTTTACCCAAAAATGCATTGTTCAATGAACATGTGACCTCTGCTGTCGGGGACAATGGCAGGGGTATGTGCGGCAAATATATCCAGCTGAGTTTGAGACCCCTGGTATATAAGGTAGCTACATCCATTGATGACACTTTCTTCCAGGGTGGATCAGTTTAGCATTTTTCACACAGATCTTGACTTATAGCCATGCTTAACTATCTGCCTTAAAGGAAATCTGTCTGTAGAATCAATCTCGTTAAGCCGTCTATATGGACATGCAGGTCATAGAAAGTTGATAAAATGATTCCTTCATATCTATGATCTGATCTTTTACTCCAGAGAAATCAACATTCTTTTTAATATGTAAATGAGCTGTGAAGATCTATGGGCTTAACATAGACATTACCAGAGTGAGACATGTAATAACTGACAGTCTGCTCTCCTGATCTACATGTCTTACACTGGTAACTCCCTCTTTCATTTATAATAATCTCTGGAGGTAGATCCTCAGGGAGATTTATGTCCACTCCATAGATCTTAACAGCTCATTTACATGTTAAGAAAAAATGTGGATTTCTCTAGAATAAGACATCTGCATGCCCATACAAGCAGCTTACGAGGGGTGATCCTACTTTCCCTTTAACGAGAGCCAATATTCCTCTACACTAAAACTAAGCCATTGACTGACAAAATGATGAAAATATATCGACCTCTTAAAGAGGACCAACAACCAAGAGTTTCCCATATAAACTAAAGCCAGTGTTCCAGTGTTATACTGATGCTATCATGCTGATTCTATACAGACCTTTGCTTGTAAGATCGGATGTATAGTTTCTGAAATACAGGCAAGTAAAGTTTGGGAAATTCACTTTTATTTGATTGATAGCAGCTACAGAATATCTAATAGGTGGGTCGGGCTTCGATAGTTGGTCCCGCCCCTTTCCGCTGTCTGTCCTTCATCCCCCTGTCTCTGTTATTACAGGGGGAGGAATGAGGAAGGAAGGACAGGGGGAAGGAAGGACAGAGGGGGAGGAAGGACAGGGGGAGGAAGGACAGGCAGGCAAACAGGGGCAGGAATAACTAGTAAAACCCGACCCACCTATTAGATATTCTGTTGCACCTATCAATCAATTAACAGTGCATTTCACAAACTTTACTTGCCTGTATTTCAAAAACCATACATCTTATCTCACAACTAAAGGTATGTATAAAATCAGCATGATAGCGCCAGTATAGCACTAGCTTTCGTTTATATATAAAATTCTTGCTGGTTGGTCCTCTTTAATTGGATTCATGTAAGACCAAAAAAGAGAAAAAAAAAACATGAATACTCAATAACTAGATATAGACCCCCAAAAATGATGTAACACAAAAATGACAATACTTAATTGAGATCAGTACTTAATTGACTCCATAAAACTTATGCTACATTACGAAAAGCTGGGGGACACATGATGCATTGTAAGGCCACGTAGATACAATGGTTAGCACTGATGCTGCACACATAATGCGACAAGAAATAAAGTGGATATGAACAAGTTTACTGTCACAAAGGAAGACGAGAGCAAACACAATCTGCCTCCTGGGAATTCTGGATTTTCCAAGTGAGGAATCACTTTAAGATATATAAAGGCGCATGAATAACAACTTAGTACATAGTAAAAGCCTCATGAGCTGTGTCTTCACCATTACAGTATGGCTTCTAATTTTTATGAACTTCTTCTAACCTATTACACATATCAGCATATACTTTTGGCATGCTATACATATACAGTATATATATAGATATTATATATATATATATATATATATATGCACTGTATATCATGAATATATGAAATAGGTCTATATATCCCAAAAAAATGTAGGTCAAAAGGCAATGGTGTGATGTTATCTACAATTTCTAATGGATGGGGCTACAATACACGGGGCTTTCGCGACTAGGTAAACATGATGTCCTCCCCAGGAGAAACTCTACCTCCTACTAGTGGATCTGCCTGAAAATCTTTGGTCCCTCTCACAATGTATGTAATTTATCCCCCTGCTAGCATTGATAGCTTAATATTTATCATAATGCGGGGATCTACCGATGTGAATGAGAGGCCTCTGGCTCCTGGGCTTGGGTGGGACCGGTACCTCTGATAGGTATAGCGCTGGGTTGAGGAATCTCCACATTCTAGCACGGTGGCTCAGTGGTTAGCACTGTTGTTTGCAGCACTGGAGTCCTGGGTTATAATCCGAAAGAAGGGCAACATCTGCAGGGAGTTTGTATGTTCTCCTTGTGTTTGCGTGGGATTCCTCCCGCACTCTGAAGGTCACATGCACACAATGAGTATTTGGTGAGTTTTTTACCTCAGAATGTGTAAGCCAAAACCAGGAGAGGAACAATCAGAGGACAAGCACCACTTCTGTATTTTATACCCACTCCTTGTTTTGGCTACAAATACTGAGGTAAAAAATTCACAAAACACTCAACGTGGGCACGTGGTCTAAGGGAATAAAGTGAATGTAGCTTGTGAGCCCCAGTGGGAATCATGATGATAATGTCTGTAAAGCACTAAGGAATATGATGGGTGGTGGTTGATTTTGAGTGGGGCCTATATATGATCAGGGAGGGGGTGGTGGCTATCAAACAACACATAAGTCTCCATAAGGAAAGGTCCCGCCCTTGTTGTATTTGGGGGTTAAGGGACAGGAACATTTGGAAGTAATGTGTGAGGGTAGTGCTTTTTTGTTAGGGTCATTACGGCCAGCTGTATTGAGGGGGTTCTTGGAGTTGGTGGCAAATTGTGGTGGGGGTCGTTGTACATTGGGTAGATGGTATGCTGTCCTTTATGTTTTGGTTTTGATTATCTGGCGGATTTTTGGACTCATTAGGCTGGTGTCTCTAGGAGTCAGGCAATGGAAAAGGTTTTCCAACAACATAGTTGCCCCCGAGCCTGTGGTCACAGCTGGGGTAATGCTGTATAGCCTACTTATTATTGGACTGGTTCCGACAGCTTTTTGAGCTACAAGAACCTAATTACTTCCAAGTTATTTATTAATGTTATGTTTATCTAATAAAAAAGGCTGATTTGGCCAATTATCCAAAAATTATGGTATGTGTGTTTATTGGGAAGGACTCAGTGTGTGAAGGGGAAGGTGTTAATGATAGGAGGGTGGTAGGGTCACTCGGAGGGGAAGTTTTTATAATACTGAAGTCATGTGTGGTGACCACAGGCAAGTACTGCAGAATGATTTTTAAAATCTGATTGGTGGGAGTGCCAGGTGTTGGACCCCAACCCATCTGATAATAATGACTAAGTAATCAATATAAATGTAGTTGAGTAACCCTTTAAACATGGTGTTGGATACCTATAGGAGAGTCCAAAAAAAACAGGGAATGTCCGGTACCAATATCCACATGCACAGCTCCACTATACACGCCGCAATATGCGGTGCAGCAGGAAAGCCAGTAAGGAGACAGACCAAACACAATGGTGCATCACCTCCAAAGAAAAACATCAGACGATCTTCAACAAGAAAGAAGGAAAAAGGTGGCACTCACCAAATGGTAATCTTCATTTATTGAGACAAAGGGGACATCAAAAGCAGGGAGGGATGCGGGGGGGCATCAAAGACGATGAGCCTGGACCCAACAAATCGCGAAACGGCCACCGTCATCTTTGACGACCCCCACATCCCTCTCTGTTTTTTGATCTTCCCTTTGTCTCAATAAACGAAGATTACCATTTGGTGAGTGCCACCTTTTTTCTTCCTCCTTGTTGAATATGTATAGGAGACACAAAGTGGGGATCTCCAGATGACCTCCTAATTTTTGCTGATGTAACCAATTGGGCACTTATGATAACACCCTTACTTATCCTGTTTTATAGTATTTTAAGACTATTGACTTAAAATACTGAAAAAATGGCATATCCTGTTTTCAGGCATGGGATGGGTATGTGGTTAATATGGAGTAACTGGTGGCACCCAGTGTATGTATTATAGCTAGGCTTTATTTTACCTGATTGCGCAGAGCAACATAGATTGGCTTGTGGCACCGTCCCGACACCCTGTCCCACCAATGCCCCCCTTCAAATTCTCTAACCATAGGCAAATATCTGGTACAAGTGATAAAATCCTACTTATTTTATTACCAAACAATTCATCTATATTGCTTTTATAGATATAGAGCATGCCAGCTATGCCAGATCAGGTGTTGTCTATGTACGGCTCTCTTGTAACTTTGATCAGTTATGTATCCTACCTCCCCTTTGCTGTCTCCATGTGTCCCCTTTTATATCTTTATTCCTCTGTCACTCTCGCCCTGCCTGGCTTTCCTCGCACAAATGCACATGATACAGAAATGCCAGGGACTTGGCAAGAGGCAGCTGATGATATGACTGGAGAGGGTTTTGTTGATAAGATCATCATCTGCTGCTGGACTCAAGGGCTTGCTTCTTTCCTCGGAAGAGGTGCAGCCACCCCTGATAAATGTCCCTTTGTGTGAAGATCTTTCCTGATACATGCAAAGACATTTTGTCCTCCCATCTGTTTGTTTTGTTATGTGTTCAGGATTAATATCACACAGTCCAATGCCTTTTGTTGAGGCATCTCTCGAAAAACTAAATCTGCTCCCTTTGTACAGAACACATCCTGTCCCTGACTCATGGTACAATGTAAAGAGCGATTGCAACCTAAACAGTATTCATACATTGATACCAATGTGAATATTTACCCAAAAATCATATACAGTGAAAACCCTAGGGTGCCAAGAAAAAGGAAATCCTCATTTTGTTTAGGTTAGTCTCATCGACAGTTAGACCTTTGAGTCCCTACCAAACATTAATCCCCTTCATCTGCTTTAATGTTAGAAGCATTTGGAATTAATTACTAAGTGTGCATTGGTACAGATTTGCAAGACCCTGATCAAGCGTCTATGTTGGCACTCTACAACAGCCAGACCAGGGAATAGCAAACTTCCATGGCCGCTGCAAGAAATTCAGGCATGGTGGGCACCTACAGTATCTTGCTTCCTAAACCCCCATGATGGTATGATATATGCCATAATATAGTGGGGTCTAGTAATATAGATGTCAAGACGTCACAAGGTAGCCAGTAGAGTTGAGCGCGGTTAGTGGTTCGTGGTTCTCCAGTTCGCGGTTCGAGTGATTTTGGGGGTGTTCTAGATCGAACTAGAACTCGAGCTTTTTGCTAAAGCTCGATAGTTCTAGATATGTTCAAGAACGGTTCTAGCAGCAAAAAGCAGGGCTTTTTACAGCTACAGTGTGCAGGAGCCATCGCTGGCAGCCTGCCAGAAGCCGGTAACCAAGATAAACATCGGGTATCCAAGCAAAGCGCTTTGGTTAGTAACCCGATGTTTATCCTAGTTACGTGCAGGAAGCCCACACTTCCCCGCTCAGCTCGCTCCGCCCCCTCCTGCACGCGGCATGTACACACACACACACACACACGTCCGTCATCCTGGCACTCTGCACACATGGTCCCGCTCGGCTTACCTGCGGTGATGAAGTCCCGACCTCAGCGCTGTCACTGTCGTCCATGGCCGCCACTTGTCACATCACCTTCTCTCGCTTCCGACCCGAGACTGACTAGCGGTGACGTCACGGGCCTCTCGCGATACTTGGCTGTGAAGGCGGCGGTCATTGAACTCAGTGACAGGTGCTGTCAGAAGTGCAGGAGATCAGCGCAGGTAATGTACCTCGCTGACAGCAGCACTTGTCATGCCCTGCAGTGACCTGGGCTGACCCATTGATGTTAGCTCAGGTCACTGCACTGCTCTCCCAGCCAATGGGGAACATTCTGCTCTTCATTGACTGGGACAGTGTGGATCGTCATGGCAACCCCTTGGATTACACCAGACCTGGATTTGTTTTTCTTTCTAATAAATTGGTTAAAGAGGGAATGTTTTGGGGAGTGTTTTTTCAAATAAAAATGTGTTTGTCGTCTATTTTTTTTATTACTGACTGAGTTGGTGATGTCGGGTATCTGATAGACGCCTGACCTCACCAACCCCAGGGCTTGATGCCAGGTGACATTACACATCTGGTATTAACCCCATATATTACCCCGTTCGCCACCGCACCAGGGCGCGGGATGAGCTGGGGCGAAGCACCAGGATTGGCACATCTAATGGATGCGCCACTTCTGGGGCGGCTGCGGCCTGCTATTTTTAGGCTGGGGAGAGTCCAATAACCATGGACCTCCCTAGTCTGAGAATATCAGACCCCAGCTGTCTGCTTTACCTTGGCTGGTGATCCAATTTTGGGGGGACCCCTACGTGTTTTTTTTAAAATTATTTATTTAATTTAAAATAACAGCATGGGGTGCCCTCAGTTTTGGATTACCAGCCAAGGTGGGGTTGCCAGCTGTGGTCTGCAGGCTGCAACCGTCTGCTTTACCCTAGCTGGCTACAAAAATAGGGGGAACCCTACGTCTTTTTTTTTTTCATTTTTTTGGCTAAATACAAAGCTAAGCACCCCTTAGTGCCACATGAAAGGCACCAAAGGGTGCAAAATTACAAAATGCAGGAGAGTGGGACATTATGTGCCTTTCTGCCATTATAATGACAGAAAAGACTGATATGAAGTGCACAAGCACAAGAAAATCACCAGAGCGCACTACGCTGTGAAAAGCAGTAGAAAATGGCACTGGAGTGAACATGTGACCGCCTCATGTAGGATGAAGCTATGGATCCTGGGTAAATTTATGCATTTACCCTCATTCAGTTTTTTTGCAGTACACAAAAAAAACGGAAGGCACACGGATGACAAACAGATGACATACGGACCGTCTACGGAACGGAAACGGATGCCACACGGATGCACCCGTGAAAAAAACGGACTGTTTTTTGCAGACCGCAAAAATGGATCGGTCGTGTTAATGTAGCCTTATTCTGATCTGCCGTTTATAAATAGCAGGCAGAAATAAGTGAATAACGCCCCCCGGCGTCAGAAAATCTCCGGGGTTTCAGGGCTAGCTGAGACCCTGGAGATCATGATTCAGGACGGTTTTTCCGGTCCCCGCTCACGTGATCACAGATATACACCGTACACCGATGATCACGTTACAGTAAATGACAGCGCCGGTAAAAAATTATTTATCTCCCATCTGGCATGAACAAACATGATAAATCTCCTCCCCGGTCCCCCGGTGTCGCCAAAGTGCCCCCCCTAATGCCCTCCCAGAAATCCAAGATGGCCGCGCGCACAGCAGCGCGCCAGCCAAATTCACCCTACTCCTCTGATTTCTGTCGCATGTGCCATGACACATGCGACAGAAAACTCCTCCCCAGGCCCTGCCAGGTCACCCCCTATAACCCCACCGGTGTTCCCTGGTGTCCCACGGTACCTGTGCAGCGTTGATCCCCCCACAGCCCTCTCCTTCACAATAGACACTGCCGCATGCACAGAGCGGCTGTCAGCTCAGCTTCCTGTGTTCAGACACAGTGAGTGGTGGTTATGCATCTGTAAGCTAAATGGGCGGCACGGTGGCTCAGTGGTTAGCACTGCAGTCTTGCAGCGCTGAGGTCCTGGGTTCAATTCTCACCAAGGACACCATCTGCAAGGAGTTTGTATGTTCTCCCCGTGTTTGCGTGAGTTTCCTCCGGGTACTCCGGTTTCCTCCCACACTCCAAAGACATACAGCGCTATGGAATTAATAACGCTAAATAAATGAATAAATTATTATTATTACTCTATTGCCCTGCTCATGAGGTAAGGAACATAATTGATCAGGAGAGCTATATACTACATTTCCAAATGGAGGGATTTGCTTTTATAGTTTCCCTGCTGAACGACTACCAAACATGAGAGTCCGTTATACGCCACAAGAAAACACATCTAAATAGCGAGCTCTGTTGTTAAGTATTCATTCAGCTGGATAACTGGACTTAAAGGGGTATTCCATCTCCAAGATCCTATCCCCATTATATAGTAGGTGGAATAGCAATAATATCAGCAAATACCAATATTTGGAAATGTAGAATAGTTCTCCTGATTAGGCATGCCCTTACCTCATGAGCAGGGCATTGCAGCTTTGGTAGCAACCATTACGACATGGACTCTGCTGCTGTGGACCCGGGGAGAGTGAGTGCAGATTCATTGCACCCACACTCCTCACATGAAGGGTCCGCACTACTAGAAAATGGGGGATACGTTCCCTGAGTGTCTCCCCCCCATATTCTAGACAGTCCAGAGTCGTCGTGGGACCCCTTTATTTTTTTTCTTACAATAAATTGGTGAAAGAGGAAATGTTTTGGGGACTGTTTTTTCAAATAAATTTCTTTTGTCGATTTTTTTTTTTGTTAGTACTGACAGTTTATGATGTTGGGTATCTAATAGACGCCATGACATCACAAACTGCTGGGCTTGATCTCAGGTGACTTTACAGCTAGTATCAACCCGATTTATTACCCCGTTTGCCACTGCACCAGGGCACGGGATGAGCTGGGGTGAAGCGCCAGGATTGGCGCATCTAGTGGATGCGCCACGTCTGGGGTGCCTGCGGCCTGCTATTTTTAGGCTGTGAAGGCCCAATAACTATGGACCTTCCCACCCTGAGAATACCAGACCACAGCTGTCCGCTTTACCTTGGCTGGTGATCCAATTTGGGGGGGACCCTACTTTTATTGTGTAATTATTAATATTTATAAAATAATTATAAAAAAAGAGCCTGGGGGGACCTCCACATTGGATCCCCAACCACGGTAAAGCTGCCAGCTGTGGTTTTCAGGCTACAGCCGTCTGCTTTACCCTAGCTGGCTATCAAAAATGGGGGGACCCAACGTCATTTTTTTTTTAACTATTTTTTAAATAGAAAAAATTAATGGGCTTCCCTGTATTTTGATTGCCAACCAAGGTAACGGCAGGCAGATGGGGGTGGCAACCCATAGCTGTCTGCTTTATCTGCGCTGAGAATCAAAAATACCGCGGAGTGCTACGTCATTTTTTTTAAAGATTTATTTTTACAGCACTGTGATGTCCAGCAATCAAAATACAGGGAAGCCCATTTTGTTTTTAGTTATTTAAATAAATAGTTAAAAAAAATATATATGGGCTCTCGCTGCACTTTTTGTATTGCTAGCTAAGGGTAATCCAAGCAGCTACTGGCTGCTAACCCCCACTGCTTGGTGTTACCTTCACTGGCAATGGAAAATCCAGGGAAGCATTTTTTATTTTTTTTGCCAAAAAACTACAAAAAAAGGACGTGAGCTTCGCCATATTTTTGTATGCTAGCCAGGTATAGCAGGCAGGTGCTGGAAGAGTTGGATACAGCGCCAGAAGATGGCGCTTCTATGAAAGTGCCATTTTCTGAGGTGGCTGCAGACTGCAATTCGCAGCAGTGGGGCCCAGAAAGCTCAGGCCAACCTGTGCTGCGGATTCCAATCCCCAGCTGCCTAGTTGTACCTGGCTGGACACAAAAATGGGGCGAAGCCTACGTCATTTGTTTTCTAATTATTTCATGAAATTCATGAAATAATAAAAAAAGGGCTTTCCTTTATTTTTGGTTCCCAGCCGGGTACAAATAGGCAACTGGGGGTTGGGGGCAGCCGTAACTGCTGCTGTACCTGGCTAGCATACAAAAATATGGCGAAGCCCAGATAATTTTTTCAGGGGGCAAAAAACTTCTGCATACAGTCCTGGATGGAGTATGCTGAGCCTTGTAGTTCGTATGCTAGCCAGGTACAGCAGGCAGCCACGGGCTGCCTCCAACCCCCAGTTGCCTATTTGTACCCGGCTGGGAACCAAAAATATAGGGAAGCCTGTTTTTTTTAATTATTTCACTTATTTCATGAAATAATTAAAAAACAAATGACGTGGGCTTCGGCCCATTTTTGTGTCCAGCCGGGTACAACTAGGCAGCTGGGGATTGGAATCCGCAGAACAGGTTAGCCAGAGGTTTCTGGGCGCCTCTGCTGCGAATTGCAATCCGCAGCCGCCCCAGAAAATGGCGCTTTCATAGAAGCGCCATCATCTGGCGCTGTATCCAACTCTTCCAACAGCCCTGAAGCCGGGTGGCTTGTTGGGTAATAATGAGTTAATACTAGCTTTGTTTTACTAGCTTGTATTAAGCCAAAAATTCTTAATGTCAGGCACGTTTGACCCGGCCATTAAGAATCTCCAATAAAGGGTTAAAAAAAAGACACCACACAGAGAAAAAATACTTTAATAGAAATAAATACACAGACACATTAGAGACTCCATCTTTATTACCCCCTGTCAGCCCTCCACGATCCATGCTCTTCTGTCTTCCTCGTTCAACAAATGCAGCTCTGCTCCATCACTGCTGCATGGGGGAAATCGCTGCTGCTCCCCGTGCAGCCTTCACTCCGTGAGTGATCAGTGCTTTTGGCTGTCAGCAGTAACGCTGACAGACGCGTTACCATAGCAACGGTGCTCCCGGAGCCGCGGTTAGCGGTGACGTCACCGCTAACTGCGTTGCTATGGCAACGGTGATCTCCGTTAATGACCGGCCGTGTCAGCCAGTCCCTAACGGAACGGGGAGTCGACCGTGTGCTAGAGCATGTCGCCGGTACACGGCGATACACAAATGTGCACCGTGTACCGGAGAGATGCACTCGCAGGTCCTACATGACGCGTCATAGTCATGTGACCAGTCTGTAGCCAATGAGATAATAGCCATGTGACTGGTCACATGGCTATTTTGACGTCACGATAGGTCCTGCATCTCTGCTGGCAGTGCTGGTCACCGGGAGGATTCAGCGATCATCGGATGGAATAGCGGCAGGAGACAGAGTGCAGGAGGGATCACGGGGACCGGTAAGTGTTATGGCAATGTTTATTAACTGTTTGTGTACATTTATCATGCATTTTTATGTGTTTGTGATTGCCTCCCATTATATCCTATAGGTTCGAGTTTGGTTCGTCGAACGTTCGACGAACCGAACTCGAACAAGACCTCCGTTCGGCGAACCGAACTCGAGCCGAACCACGGCCAGTTCTCTCATCTCTAGTAGCCAGTAATCTCAGGATGTGCCAAGATTGTTGACCAACAGAGATGAGCAGACCCATATAAAGGTCTGTTCTGGACCAGGACGTAACCTGAACATCATTGGTAGTCACCGAATGGCATTTCGGCTCTCTACCAACATGCAGGCAGCCATATATTTTTTTGTTTGGTGCACACTACATGCAATCTTACTTTTGTTACCTCCAGTGTGAGCCGTTCAAACACTACAAGTGGCTCCCACTGTGCTGAGCACAGAGTGTACCCAAGCGGTTTGCATATGTAATGTGGTTTGCATATGTAAAGTACCCAAACTCCAACCTCGAACACTGATATTTTTTTGTAAAGTCTGTGTTCAGTAAGAATGACCAAACTTAAACATTCGGGTCTGCTCATCTCTACTAGATATGGTTTCTACTGAGTGCCGACATGGACGCTGGATCTAAAAACATGTTTGTCTAAAGGGGGCTTTACACGCTGCGATATCGGTAACGATATATCGTCGGGGTCATGTCGGTAGTGATGCACATCCGGCGCCGTTAACGACATCGCAGCGTGTGACACCAATGAGCGACGATCAACGAGCACAAAAATGTGAAAAATCGTTGCTCGTTGACACGTCGCTCATTTCCTTAATATCGTTGCTGCTGTCGTTACGATGTTGTTCGTCGTCCCTGCGGCATCACACATCGCTATGTGTGACACCGCAGGAGCGACAAACATCTCCTTACCTGCGTCCACCGGTAATGCGGAAGGAAGGAGGTGGGCAGGATGTTACGTCCCGCTCATCTCGCCCCTCCGCTTCTATTGGACGCCTGCCGTGTGACATCGCTGTGACGCCACGCGAACCGCCCCCTTAGAAAGGAGGCGGTTTACCGGCCAGATCGACATCGCAGGGCAGGTAAGTCCGTGTGATGGGGACTAACAAGTTTGTGCACCACAGGCAGCAATTTGCCCGTGTCGCACAACTGACGGGGGCGGGTACGCTTGCTTGCGATCTTGCTAGCGAGATCACAGCATGTAAAGTACCCTTAACTCTGGAAGGTGTCAAGGGCTCATAACCAGTGCTTAGTTAAGGGGGATATCACCTTTCATCAGGATATGATAAATGTTGGGGGTCTGCCCCCACTGATCCTGATAATGGGGTCAAAAAAGTCTCCTATATGATTGGAGCTCTATGGAGCATGTGCACCCACTACTCCATTAACTGTCCATAACTCCTATGCACATGTGGCTCCCCTGAGGCTTCCGTCGCCACAGAGGTACTGCAGCTCAGCCAGGGGTGTGGTTTCCCATTCCCGGGTAAGGAGGAGGTCACAAGCTGTTACACACAGACACTCTTAATTTAGTACACTCCATTAGGCCGTAGTTAGGGCAAATTACAAACTAAGATATCACCTTAGGAACAAGCATAGTCCAAAGCTAGTATGGAGGTGGAGGCTAGTGGGGGCAGACTGTAGAACGTTAGTCAGTTAGAGAGTGGACGCTGAGGAGAGCAGTCCTGGGGTCTGGAGCTGGTGCAGCTCATCCCAGGGTCAGAGAAGAAAGAGTCTTAGAACCACGGGAAGTGAACCATCCACTCATGGCACGTATCCACAGTCGGTATACCGGAGTGAAGGAACTTAGCCACACCAGGGAACCGGTCCCTAGACTAGTGGAGAATTACAAGGCTCAGCTAGTAAACCGGAGGCTGAATTGACGTTAAGTACCAAAGCCAATGTGGTGCCCCTGACCTGGTCAGGCACCACTGAGTACTGCACCCATGCTGGGGGCAGTACAATACAGGTAATCCAGAAGGCTGACCGAGGTGTGACTACACAGGCGCATAGTAATCAGGTTTCACACATTGACCTTTGAAGGGACTCCTGAGAGATTCCAGGAGGGGGGCGTAGCCTCCATGTCCACTCAAGGGGTGTGGTAGAGAGCCTGGTTGCTAGGTGGCGTAGGCAAGAACAGGAGAGGAGGAGCAGTGAGCAGTTTAGTGTGCAGCTCAGGGAGAGCAGACGGGAGGAGCAGACCCTGGAGCTGTTGCAGTCTAACAGCGTCCGCGCAGTGACTACCGATGGGGGAGATCGGTCACCTGGTAGTGCCACCCGAAATCCACCCAAGGCTAGAGAGAGCAAAGGGGTGGCAGAGTAAGGGGACTGCCGGGTAGGTACCAGGCCCGCAAGGGTAACAGGTCCCAGTGCAGAGATAGATTCACCTTTCTTCTGCCAAACCTGCCTGAGGGGGCACTTCAGACCTCCAAGACAACACCACAGAGTCCGCAGCCACGTAGCAAAGAGAGGGCCCATAGTTCACAGGAGGCAAGCACCCGGAGTGGCCTGGTCCAGGCTACAAGCAAATGGGCTGAAACAAGGGGAGAACAGGCAACTTCTCTGGGTGACCCCGTAGGGACTTCAAGTCGGGGGTCACCACAAAAACACAAAGGGCTAAGGAAGGCGAGTTGATAGTCACCCTCATTAGCCAGCCGGAAGGATTCCTGGTTCCAGCCTGGTTCATCCCAGCTACGCCCAGGTTACTCACCCTGCCACCTAATGTGAGTAAAAACCCTGAAAGACATTCTGCTTGTGTTTGAGTCATTCTGCGCCTTGTGGTTACACACACCTACACAGGGCTCTGGGGCTTGCCTCACTCTCGGGAGGCCACTACAACTGACTGCACCCACCATCAGCCCCAGGCACCCCTTAATCTGCAGTGGCGGTCCCCACTGACCGCAATACTGAGAGTGGCGTCACGACAATCCTAAAAGAAGGTTCCCTACCTGTGACCAGACTGTTCCATCCACGTGGAGTCCCTGAAGGTACTGCACCGACACATACTAGCGGGGCTTCACAAGTGACTTAGGCGTTCTGTTCTCTTGAAACAATGAACTATATTCTCCAAACAATTAGACACAGAGCGGAAAACACTGGACCTGGATAATATGGTGTCCAGGCATAAACTAGACTTGAAGTATGATATTTGTATGTCTGCGTTTGCCCCTGCAGTAGTAAAATAAAATTGAGTTCTTGGGGGGAATTAAAGATGAAACAGTTTGTACACTATGCTGGACATATATTTTTCATTAAAGTCAGCCAAACCGGCCATTTTTTCCATAATAATAAGCTGATTATCAAATGCGCATTGATGTCCCATCAATCAAACATAATGGGTGTTGAAAGAAGGATCCTCCTACTATTCTGACATCCCTATTCTGATTAGTAGAGTCCCACGACTCAAGCTTGATGTTACCACTGATGCCCAGGGATTTCTCAAGTAGGAGGTTTGCAGGGCTTTGGTCTGGTAGCCACAGACTATCGACATGGTGGCTAGACCAGGGTCATGGAAAGCTTTCTGCCCAACTCTAACAACTACCATAATTTAGAAGAGTCTTTACTGACTTCTACAATATGTCTAATTAGTAGGGTCACCTAGGGCTCATTCAGATGTTAGTTTATGGGTGTTGTTCATTTTTTCAAGAACTGTTTGATAGAAGAAGCTTCAGAAACGTCAACAATTATTTTTTTTTCATCCAAGGAATACTGATAAAACTTTGATATGGATGAGTTTTGTGGGATTCAGACGGATTTTAGAGTTCGGTTTGGGACCCAGACTTGACCTGAACCCCATTGGAAGTCACTAATTGGGCAGTTTGGATCTCTGTCCACAGGCAGCCAGCCGTAAACAGATCACTTCTGGGGGCAGGTGGGCACTACATTCTATACTCTGTTGTTACCCCTAGTGAGAGCCGATCAAACACTGCAAGTGTGTCGCCCTGGGCAAGCCAGGGGACACAGATAACAACACCACTACACCCCACACTCCAGGTAGGCACACCTGCTAACCAGAAACCCTTGTTGCCTCCCTCCAAGAGTCTGTTGATGCACACCAGGGGGTGGGCCAGGCGGTTGGCTCCGCCCACCAAGGAGCTCACAACTCTGGAGGCAGGAAGTAACCAGGCAGATTAGCCCGGGCAGGGCAAGAGTGCAGTTGAGCCCAGGCAGGGGCTAGAGTAAACAACAAGAAGTGAAAGCGAAGGAAAGTGGAAAAGGAGGAAAGCAAGAAGTGGAGAGAGCGCAGAGAGTGCGCAGAGCCTGAGAGCCCAGCTGTGTGTAGGGCTAGAACAGCAAGGTCAGCGACGGCGGTGACTGTCCGGAGGGGGACCGTTTGGAAGTTCCTGGAAGGACCCCGTTGGCTGTGTGCCCGGTGGTCTGGAGCAGTGTTCCGAAGGACAGTCAGCACCAGGGCAGGGGCCTCTCGGACCCCGGCAAGGCTAGGAGTCGCCCAATTTGCCGAATCCGTCAGTGAAGGGGACGTAGATCCCCCAGCAACAAAGTCCCGATTGACGGCAACAGCCCGACCATTACCGGGGAGACATCGCCACCGCCAGGGCACCAGTTTCCCCAGGGCCAGCGCCTGCGGGCAAAGTGTAGAGCTCCTCCGGCCCAGATTGCAGTCGGGGAGCGGGTAACCGGAGGGAATCCACCGCTACCATCAGTCAAACAGGTGCAAGGAAGAGAGACGTCACCGTCACCTACCGGGAGTGCAGGTGCAACCGTCTGTGGGACCGTCCTACCAGCCGTTGGTTTACCGTACAAACTGTGTCCGTGTCTCAGGCTGAGTGAGTACCACAGCGCCGCAAGGCACAGCGCTGCCCCCGCGTCCCTGCGCCCTCCAGGCCCTACACTTCACATCTCTTCACCGGGCCCCGGGATCACCAACCCCTACCCACGGAGGGGCAACACAACACCTGGCTGCTCCAATCACCATCCCCGGGACCCCCACACTGAGCAGCGGTGGTGCCATCACCACAACCGTGGGTGGCGTCACGAACTATAATCCCAACAAACACCCCCCTTTCACTCACGAGCGAGGAGTGTCGCTCGAGACACCCCGGGATCCGGCCCGCAGCTCGAGCCACCAGGAGCAACTGCCGGACCCGAGCAGAAGGGGTGAGCGCGGTGTGCTGACACCCTCCTCCCCGCCCGCGACAACTTGGCGTCACGAACAGGATCTTACCGCTCTGCCGTATGGTAGAGGTGCGCCTTGTTACCGCCGGAGGTATCCGGCAGAAAAATTTCAGAAGCCACCATCTTTGGCGCGAAAAGTTCCCGCTCGAGCGTCTTCTCGAGCAGTAGAGGCGCGAAGGCCAAAACTCCGCCCCGAGAGAGGAGGGGCCGGAAAGAGCTAAGGGGGACGCGATGGCGGCTGGCGGCATGTAGTCGCCGCTATAAAAGCAAGGACGCCAGGACCTTGCCAGAAAACCATTCCTGGAAGCAAACAGCAAAGACACCATGTGGATGCCGTCCCGAAACACCGTGGCCCCCGCACCGGGAACCGCAGCGTGGGTGGAGATCCGGACCGCGCAGCTCCATCTAAGGCTGCAGGTCAAAATGCAGCTCCTCCTGGAGGAGTGGGAGACCGACATGGCGGACGTTTTGGCAGCCGTGCGGAGACGCGAGGAGGAAGCGGAGGAAGGGAGGGTGAGTGGCCCACGCCCCTATGTCCCGGAGGGACCGGTCGCTGCGGCTGAGGGACCCGGTCCAAGCCCTCTCCCCCCGTTGCCTCCCTCGCCACCCGTCTCGGAGGCCGTGACCCCGCCACTAGGCCCGCTGCCACCGCAACCGGTAGCGATACCCAGCCCGTCCGCCCCAGCGGACCGACCTGTAGCCGGAGCCCGAAGCAAACCGGAGGCATTGCCATGGAAGGCCCCGAAGATTGTGCCAGAGACAGTCCCCGAGCAGTTTCCCGAGCCGGAGCCGATGACCCGCTCCGAGCCGAAGGCCCAACTGCGGAAAGCCCCTGTGCCCATCCCCCACACCTCGGCTGAGGTGGCGCCGGGTTGTCGCTGCAAGGCAGCGCCCAAGGCCATGACACCGCGGGATACGCTGCCCACCTTCCTGACAGTGGGTAACGTGCTGGATGTCCCGCGGGGCTCAACCCGTGCGCCGGAGCCATACTGGGACAGGGAGCCGACCAAGCTGGGCCTGGAGATCGCGGAGAGGGAGCGTAGGAAAGCCGAGCTGGTGGCCCGAGCCATACGGGAAAAGGAGAACCTGCGGCAAGCGACCTTCCGTGTCCGGGGCCCGTTCTACGAGGGGCAGGTGAGGCGATTCGATATCCGCCGGGGCTACGGGTTCATATACGAACCGGGCCTGGAGGCCGAGGTGTTTGTAGCCCGGCGGGATGTGCATGCTCACCTGCCCGAAGAGCATCCTGGCCGAAATCTTATCCCGGGAGACATGGTGCGGTACACTCGGCACTGCGGAGAGAGGGGGTGGTTTGCCCTGGATGTAAAGCTGAGGGGCAGCCCGGAGAGCAAGATGAGCTCTGCACCCCCTCCCTCGGATGAAGCAGCAGCAGGACCGGAGTAGGGCAATGGAGGCCCGCAGCACCGTCCCCGTAGGGACCAGCACTTTGTTTGTTTGAAAGTTTGTTTGAAAAAGTTAAAAGTTGAAAAGTTTTGCGAAAAATGGAAAAACACTGATTGAACCGAGTTTGTTACCTGATTGTCTGCTGTGATTAGCAACCGGCTGGAGCCGGCACCGTTGTCCCCGTGGGGACCGTTTAAAGTTTAAAAAAATGCATGGGAACTAGCCATGGACAAGCCCGTGAACTCTGCAGGGCAACCACAAACGTTAGTGGCTTGTAAATATGTTGGGTACCGTTACCGTTTCCGCAGGCCGCCTCCGGAGAGGCAGGTTGGAGGGAGGGCCCTGAGCAGAGCAGGCCAGGGCCCAGCCGCCAAAGGGACCGTGGCTACCC
This sequence comes from Anomaloglossus baeobatrachus, assembly GCF_048569485.1. NCBI lineage: Eukaryota > Metazoa > Chordata > Amphibia > Anura > Aromobatidae > Anomaloglossus > Anomaloglossus baeobatrachus. Next base: position 67,782,515 of record NC_134358.1, read on the forward strand.
TCTGGAGGGAAGGACAGATCCCGCTCGGGTACCGTGTGCTGGACTGTGGGTCAAGGGGTGCTGCCTGGGTTTTAGGGGCGGCATCAGGGCCAGGTTGCTTGGGTGGGAGAGAGCGGAAACCGTGACCGTACACCGTTGAAACGTTTAAAGTAAAATGTGCCTCCCGTCTTGGGAAGAGTTGATTAAAAATGTTATGCATGTTTGTTTAACCCTGTTATCCCCTTTTTACAGAAAAATAAAACCGGTGTAGGACGGCAGCCCGCGGACGGTCTGCATTTTGCTAAGGGGGAATGTGTCGCCCTGGGCAAGCCAGGGGACACAGATAACAACACCACTACACCCCACACTCCAGGTAGGCACACCTGCTAACCAGAAACCCTTGTTGCCTCCCTCCAAGAGTCTGTTGATGCACACCAGGGGGTGGGCCAGGCGGTTGGCTCCGCCCACCAAGGAGCTCACAACTCTGGAGGCAGGAAGTAACCAGGCAGATTAGCCCGGGCAGGGCAAGAGTGCAGTTGAGCCCAGGCAGGGGCTAGAGTAAACAACAAGAAGTGAAAGCGAAGGAAAGTGGAAAAGGAGGAAAGCAAGAAGTGGAGAGAGTGCAGAGAGTGCGCAGAGCCTGAGAGCCCAGCTGTGTGTAGGGCTAGAACAGCAAGGTCAGCGACGGCGGTGACTGTCCGGAGGGGGACCGTTTGGAAGTTCCTGGAAGGACCCCGTTGGCTGTGTGCCCGGTGGTCTGGAGCAGTGTTCCGAAGGACAGTCAGCACCAGGGCAGGGGCCTCTCGGACCCCGGCAAGGCTAGGAGTCGCCCAATTTGCCGAATCCGTCAGTGAAGGGGACGTAGATCCCCCAGCAACAAAGTCCCGATTGACGGCAACAGCCCGACCATTACCGGGGAGACATCGCCACCGCCAGGGCACCAGTTTCCCCAGGGCCAGCGCCTGCGGGCAAAGTGTAGAGCTCCTCCGGCCCAGATTGCAGTCGGGGAGCGGGTAACCGGAGGGAATCCACCGCTACCATCAGTCAAACAGGTGCAAGGAAGAGAGACGTCACCGTCACCTACCGGGAGTGCAGGTGCAACCGTCTGTGGGACCGTCCTACCAGCCGTTGGTTTACCGTACAAACTGTGTCCGTGTCTCAGGCTGAGTGAGTACCACAGTGCCGCAAGGCACAGCGCTGCCCCCGCGTCCCTGCGCCCTCCAGGCCCTACACTTCACATCTCTTCACCGGGCCCCGGGATCACCAACCCCTACCCACGGAGGGGCAACACAACACCTGGCTGCTCCAATCACCATCCCCGGGACCCCCACACTGAGCAGCGGTGGTGCCATCACCACAACCGTGGGTGGCGTCACGAACTATAATCCCAACAAACACCCCCCTTTCACTCACGGGCGAGGAGTGTCGCTCGAGACACCCCGGGATCCGGCCCGCAGCTCGAGCCACCAGGAGCAACTGCCGGACCCGAGCAGAAGGGGTGAGCGCGGTGTGCTGACACCCTCCTCCCCGCCCGCGACACAAGCAACTCACGCTCGGCTGAGCACCGAGCGTACCCCGCAAAGCGATGCCCGCGCGAGTGGTTTGCATACGTAAAGTACCAGACCTCTGATCCCTATATATGTCTTTGTGATGCCCCTGGGCTATAAAGGTCGTCACAGGGTACTGCACTTCCTATTCTTTGTGCAGTATTCAACCTCTCATGGTTCTGGGTTTCCAACCTATGGTACTGCCGCCATAAGCATCCAAAATGCCAACCACACCTCACACCACACCCTGTCAGGCACATCAGTGGGCTGCCTAGCTGGAATAGGGCTGCCCACCTAGGGGTCAGGCAGACTGGTGGGAGGGAAGGAAGGAGAGTAGAGTTAGCCCTCGAGAAGTGAGGAGCTGGGGAGTGATGGCTCCTTGTTTGTGGCAGGTTGGGTCGCAAACGGTGACCTGGGCCAGAGGAGTCGGAGACCCGGTCACAGGGTATTGAGGCTGGGTGCCTGGACCTGATCTTGGAGGACGGGAGGCATCTGAGTCTAATAACCGGTCCGGGACCGAAAGGACGGCAGAGTACAGGACCTTAGGTCGGGGAGCAGCTTCAGGGAACCTGGCAATTAATCTGCGGAGGATAGTGACTTTATGGACTGAAGAAGCTCAGATGTTAGTGGCACTAGTGCAACGAGGGAGATAGGGCTTTCCAACCCATGCAGCCCACAGAAATCCCAAGCGTGAGCCCTTGAGAGCACAGCTCCACTACCAACAAGGACAGCTTTAAGCCAATGGGCCACCAGAACACTTCTAATTTGTGCACAGAGGCAGGCTCTGGATCACCCGGCAGTACGATAGGGATGGATACCCTACCCGTGGAGGGAACATCATCTGGCTGCCCCGCTCCATCTTCCACGGGTACACCCCTCGGCAGCGGCAGTACTCTCCTTACCGCGAACCACGGATGGCGTCACAAACTCTTACCCCCTGTAAATAGCCCCCTTTACATTTGAAGTGGCCGCGAGCCCCCGGGTCCGGAGAACCTCGTGCGACAGCAGACCCCGGATCTGAGCTGTTCGACCGCTGCAGGGGCGGCACATCTTTTTTGTAAAGCACGAACACCGAACCTCGGGTTCGCTTATCTCTAAACTCTGATGAAAAAAAAATGAAACTAGCCAAAATTTGATGAAACTCTGATCCAAAACACTGTTGTAGCTTGGACCAATTTTCTTGTATGAGAAAAATGAGTGACGAGTGAAGAAGCCCTTAAAGGGATCTTCAGATATAACGTGTAGCTTCCAGACCATGCCGATTACTCGCTCGTCAATCAGAGGGCCATTTATTGTTCACCATTGTTTCTCTGAATTAAATGCAATCTTCAACACATTCCTGGCAGATATTCAAGCTCGTATATAAAAATAATCTTATTACTACTTGTCATAATTAAGAAAACTACCAACTGTAGACATCGCCTTATATTGTAATTGAGGAAACTGCATTGTTTGGATTAATTTGGGATTAATCAGACTAGGGTTCTTTTATTACATTGAAAATCATGAGCAATAGTAAATCACAAGTTATTATATAGAGGATTATTTAATATATACTGTATAGAAATGGCATAACCAGCCAACCTTGACGTGATCATTAATATATGGAATCTAAGAATGTTACTTGAATATTTTCCCATTTTTTTTTACCAATAAAAGATTATTTCTTATTACAGAATTGGAATAATTTGGATAAATTAGCATGCAGAAACATGAAAAATGTGTTGTTTTTTATACCTTTATTCCAATCAATATTTGATACTGTTTTTACCTTGAAGAAGTTCTACAGTTAGACATCATTCGATATTCCACTCTACCATGATCTTATTCAGTTACATATTCAAAAATGTTGAAAAAAAAATGTACATGCCATGGAAAATCAATTTTCATATCTTATTCTTCTTTCCCGTACATTTCTGTCACGGATGACAGACAGTCATGTGGTTTCTGGCCATAGAAGGTCACAGTGTTTGGCTGAGCAAAATGTGCCCTGATTTTCCATTGTTCTTGCTGTCAGTATTCATCTGAAGAGTCAGATGGAAAAACGATCAGGGTCCATAAATTTTCAAAATTGAGATACTAGTACCACCTGGTGACTGGTATTTGCTACCTTTGAAAAATTGTGAAAACGATCATAGTCCAATTTAATTTTATGGTTGCAAATATGTAGTCAGATTGAATAACAATCAAAGTCCAGGTAGAAAGAACAAAGCAAACAGCTTTTTTTTTTGGACCTTGAACGTTCTTCCATCTGACTCTTCATTTGTCTAGGTAGCTTTCCTGCTGGATTCATCTCTCCCCCTTTCGGACCCAGCAGGAGCTCGACTTCCACCCAGCTGCTGAACATCAGTATTCTCTTGGTAATATTTTTCAGTTCATTCAAGCTCAGGTTGCAAGCAGGTGGCTTGTACTCCTCTGTGGTATTATTGCTGAAAGCTTTGCTGGACTTCTACCGGTGTCATCTAGTTCATGCTTTTCCTCCTGTGTGTCCTCCTTGTGTCGTCTATAGTGTTTAGTGGGGTTGACGAAGAGCTCATTCCATTTGTTCCCTATTTAGGGCCCAGCACAAGGGATTCCTAGGATCAGGTGTCCAGCTCACCGCATAGGTGTGGAACCTATCTAGGGTGGTGAGGGACCCTAGGGACCATCAGTAGGTTAGGTCAAGGGTCACCATCTTCCCTTTCCCTAGACACAGGGTTTCCCATCCCTTCCCTTTCACCGGTCGCTTGGTACTTTCCCATACCTAACCTGAAAATTTCTAGCCTTTTCATTTGGAAAGAGGAAAAAACTGTATGTTGTTAGGAAGCAGCTTGATGTTGTAGAAAGTTTACCTCTCCAATGTTGGGTTGGAATTGGAGCCATTTCTCATCTTATTCTGCAACTGCCTTGCTGCAGCCCATAGACCACCACCGATCAGCTATATACTGTATAAACCTATGGGTGGTCCTTTCATGTCCCATTTAGGTAGGCCACCAGAATTCTGTGCACACAGAATATCATTGTTTTTGGAGATGTGCTGCCGAGAATGATTATTTTAAGATCAGGATGAAAGATCCAATCATCCTATGAGCGAGCATTTTGCATCATGTTTACTCAAGCAGATCATTGGCGAGCAGGCCTTCTAACACAAGCTCTTTTCTGATTACTGGCTCATCTAAATGAATCTTTAGTCACTGACTCCACCACCAGTGGTAAGACAAGACCTAAAAAAAAACATGTTACAGAATATCGACCATCCTCTTTGTAGGTAAAATAACAAGTGAAAGTTTGGTCTAAAGGTGTCCCTATACCTTCAATAGCTGTCATAGTCCAAATACATATCAATTTTGGTGTGAATGACTGAGCGTAAGTGTGACGCCCCTGATCTTATCAGGGTGTCACTGGGAACTGCACTCCTTTCTCTTATGGTGCAGAACCCACCCTCCATGGTTCTGGGATTCAAACTATTGGTTTTGCTCCATCAGCATTTAAATCCTAGCCACTCCTCACACCACATCCTGTCAGGCACACCAGTGAGTGGTCTAGCTGGAAAAGGGCCACCCGCCTAGGGGTTAGGCAGACTGGTGGGAGGGGCATAGTCAGTTGAGTAGTAGCTCTCAGAGAGTGAGGAGCTGGGGGGGAGTTGTAGCTCCCCAGGAGACTTTGGTTAGGTCGGCGACGGTGGTCTAGGACTGGAGGAGTCGGAGACCCGGTCGCAGGGTATGGGAGAAAGGTGCCTAGACTTAGTTTTGGAGAACGGTCGACACCGGAATATCTAGTAACCGGACGGGTACGGAGCACGGCGGGGTACTGGACCCTAGATCAGGGAGTAGTTTCACGCAACCTGATAATTAACCTGTGGAGGATAGTCTCTTTATGAACTTTCCCCAAGAGCTCAGAGATCGAAGGTACCAACACAACGAGGGAGATAGGACTTTCCAGCTTATGCAGCCCACTGAAATCCCAAGTGTCAGCCATCGAGAGTACAGCTCCTCTATTTAACCATAGGGAGCAGGACCCCGACAGCTTCAGGCCGAGGGGTCACTCAGAAACGTCTAAACACAGTGCATGGAGGCAGGTCCAGAACCATCAGCAATACCAACGGGGACGGATTCCTGGACGAGCTCTCCAGAATGGCAGTGGCACCTAGAGACTTGGTTTACTCCTGTATCAGGGTCTACTTAATGGTCACACCATCATCCACACGGCCTGAGTGAGTACGCTGCTCCCTCCCTGCATCCTGCCTGTCGCATAGTCTGCACCACGCTTCCTACACCTCCACCATCCTGAGTGGAGGGAACGTCATCTGGCTGCCCCACTCCATCTCCCCCGGATACTCCCATCGGCAGCGGCGGTACTGCCCTAACCGCGAACCACGGTGGCGTCACGAACACTAACCCCCTGTAAATAGTCCCCTTTTATTTTCGGGTGGCCGAAAGGCCGCGGGTCCGGATACCCTCGAGCCACAGTAACCCCGGATCCGAGCAGTCCAACTGCTGCAGGGGCGGTACATAAGCATGTCTGGTGTGTATGGGGGCCTCCTGACTGTCCTCCGACAGATGATGTCGTGAAAGAAAACAATTGGGCAGTAGGAATTTCAACAACTTTTTGCTTTCAGAAGAGGTAAACCGCTACCAGAGTTGATTGAATATGGCCCTTTCTTCTCTCCCCATTCATTACAAATGAATGACTATAGGCATTGAGCAGTCATGTGTATGGGGCACTCAGGAGATAGAGCTGTCTACCAAGCGAAGGTGTGGTCGACAGTTATCTCATGTGTATGGCCAGCTATCAAACACCTCTGGCGATAGCTGTTTTTGCTAAAAAGTGATGGTGGAAGACCCCTATACACAAATGTGCCAAAATTAGTGGACTCAGCTGACTTTGCTCCAAAGTGTTTGGGCACCTTAGGACCTGTTCTAAAGAGCCTTTATTTTAACAATATTAAATAAGCAGGATAATCCAAATAATGTATCTCAGAAGAAAGCCCACCATGGTGGAAAATATTTTAGGGTTGAACTGGAATTCTGATTATGAAAAAAATCTTACATAAATAGTACAGAATTATAAGGAGGAGTCTACAACTCATAGTCGTTTCTGGAAGATCTGACCATCTATGCATTACATAGTAGGCCAATCATTTGAATGACCAGTGCGTAATATTACATCTTCCCAGCAGTCCCTAGTTCTGTAACCAGAAGCAATACCTGTGAGGTAATCATTGGGACCTCTTCTTAAAAAACTGAGGCAATCGCTTTTTGGTCCTAAGCAATTTAGTTTGTAGCTATATTTAGCCATTTTTTGCCATGATGTGACTGTAGAATAGCGAGGGCTCCTATTCTGTCCCTCATGTTAGGGGACCCTAGGCTATCCCTAACCTCCAGATTACCCCTGATGGTGGATATGCTGGAGTTTTATGCCTTACTATTCTCCTGACCAGAACTAATCTGCCCCCCCCTTCACCGCCTCTAGGGAAGGAAGGCTCAGGAGTCAGATGGCTCCCAGTAAGTTTGGGTCCCAACACTTCACCAGACCAGTATAGATAAACTATAACTGGTATTAAAGAAAGGGTCCAGCCAGCATATATAGAAGGTGAGCGAATGTGACTGGCTCCCTCACAGCATGTGATCAAAAGAGACTAAAGGGGGCTTTACACGCTACGATATCGTTAATGTTTTATCATCGGGGTCACGCCGTTAGTGACGCACATCCGGCGTCATTACCGATATCGCAGCGTGTGACACTTTTGTGCGATCTAAAACGATCGCAAAAGCGGACAAAATCGTTTGCCGCGGAGAGGTCGTC
>NC_134358.1:67794824-67882324 GCF_048569485.1 Anomaloglossus baeobatrachus
TTTGAAAATTTATTAAACAAGAAAAACTGAAATATCATATGGACATAAGTATTCAGACCCTTTGCTCAGACACTCATATTTAAGTCACATGCTGTCCATTCCCTTGCAATCCTCCTTGAGATGGTTCTACTCCATAGGAGTTCAGCTGTGTTTAAATGAACTGATAGGACTTGATTTGGAAAGGCACACACCTGTCTATATAAGACCTCACAGCTCACAGTGCATGTCAGACCAAATGAGAATCATGAGGTCAAAGGAACTGCCCAAGGAGCTCAGAGACAGAATTGTGACAAGGCACAGATCTGGCCAAGGTTACAAAAGATTTTCTGCAGTACCTGATGTTCCTAAGAGCACAGTGGCCTCCATAATCCTTAAATGGAAGACGTTTGGGACCACAAGAACTCTTCTTAGACCTGGCCATCCAGCCAAACTGAGCAATCGTGGGAGAAGAGCCTTGGTTAGAGAGGTAAAGAAGAACCCCAAGATCACTGTGGCTCAGCTCCAGGAATGCAGTAGGGAGATGGGAGAAAGTTCCATAAAGTCAACTATCACTGCAGCCCTCCACCAGTCGGGCCTTTATAGCAGAGTGGCCTGATGGAAGCCTCTCCTCAGTGCAAAACAAGCCAGCATAGAGTTTGCAAAAAAAATCATGAAGAACTCCCAGACTATGAGAAATAAGATTCTTTGGTCTGATGAGATGAAAACCAGGAACTGCTCATCACCTGCCCAATACAATACCAATGGTGAAACATGGTGGTGGCAGCATCATGCTATGGTTTTTTTTTCAGCTGCAGGAACAGGAAGACTGGTTGCAATTGAAGGAAAGATGAATGTGGCCAAGTACAGAGATATCCTGGAAGAAAGCTTCATCCAGAGTGCTCTGGACCTCAAACTTGGCTGAAGGTTCACCTTCCAACAAGACAATGACCCTAAGCACACAGCTAAAATAACAAAGGAGTGGCTTCAGAACAACTCTGTGACCATTCTTGACTGGCCCAGCCAGAGCCCTGACCTAAACCCAATTGAGCATCTCTGGCAAGATCTGAAAATGGCTGTCCACCAACGTTCACCATTCAACCTGACGGAACTGGAGAGGATTTGCAAGGAAGAATGGCAGGGGATCCCCAAATCCAGGTGTGAAAAACGTGTTGCATCATTCCCAAGGAAACGCATGGCTGCACTAGCTCAAAAGGGTGCTTCTACTCAATACTGAGCAAAGAGGCTGAATACGTATGACCATGGAATATTTCAGCTTTTCTTGTTTAATAAATTTGCACAAATTTCTATATTTCTGTTTGTTTTCTGACAAGATGGAGTGCAGAGTGTGCATTAATGAGAAAAATCTGATCTTTCTTGAATTTACCAAATGGCTGCTGTGAAACAAAGAGTGAAAAATTTAAGGGGGTCTGAATACTTTCCGTACCCACTGTATCTATCTGTCTCATGATCTATCTATCTATCGCACTATCTATCTCTGTTTAGTGCCACGATCACGTGTCACCTACCCACAGGACCTTTATAGCCAATCATTGGCTTCAGCAGTTTTGTGTCATCCGTCTCTGTGAATCCAGTGATTGGCGGCAGTGGTGTGTGTGGAGCACATAACATTGCAAGGAAGTAAAGAAACCATTATTGAGTACTATCATCATGGTGGAATTGGAGCAAAAAGGAAATTATTAGAAAATGGCTCTTTGCTCCCAGGTTTCGGCCTAAGAGTGTTTATGCTGTAGAGGAAGACCAGGGCTGTCACTTTGTAAATAGCAAATAAAAAAAGGTCCATGGAGCATCTGTTAGGAGTCTCGACACAGAAATAGCCAGATATCCCTCCAGGAAGGCCCTAAGCGCCTTTGCTGGCTGCCGGCAGTGTTTTCTCTGGCTGATCTCCCCAAGATCAGTGATTGTTTTGTCTTGCTGGTCTACTAGGCATTGCTCCCACCTAGCCAGAATCCTACTCCACACTGATGAGGGGTAACACCCCGAAACAGCTGTCTGTGGATGGATACCTGGCCTTGGTATTTCCCTTGTCATATCTTTAAACTCATAAAAGAGTTGGATATTGACTAAAAGGGCCACTTAATATGGTGGTCTCCTAAAAAGAGCCACTCCTTGGCCAGGTCCTTCCCGGAGGGATATCTGGCTAGTTCTGTGTCGAGACTCCTAACAGAAGCTCCATAGACTTTTTTTGATTTGCATACTTCCCAGGGGGCAATGCACCTAGGATTTCACTGTGTTGAGCGCCTTTGTTGGCTGCCGGCAGTGTTTTCTCTCGCTGGTCTCCCCGAGATCAGTGATTGTTTACTCTGTAAATAGGGGAGAGACTGGACCAAGGTTTATTTCCATCATACATTACATATGTCAGTAGGACACTGGTTTGGCCAATATTAGGGCCATATACCCTATGAAGATAGTCGGTGTACTGTATGTCAGGACCATTTTCCTCCAGACGTACATCACAATCATTTTGGGAAAACTTCTTAAAAGACCCCGATACACAACAAAGTTATTGTATCTCCAAAGTAACCAGTAAAGTTTAATGCTGGACTTGTTTTAATTGAATGAAATAAAATATTTGAGTCTTTAACGAGAAGGGTTGTTCAATCATCATCTCTCCAGTATACAACAAAGTCTATAGACAAAAATGAAGGTGAATTTGGAGCTCTAGTGGAGCATTTAATCGTGTGCCTACATTGCACTGGCTCTGACTTATGTAGCACTAGGACTTAGTGTTATAATGAGATGCATGAATTCTGTCCCCATGAATCACAGCCATTTGCATTCCGCTGCAAGCTTAAATAATGCAATGGAGATGGGTGTTAGGTTTGGCATTCCTCTAATCAGAGAATGATGCCGAGCATGAACAACGCAAATATCCAATTTATCAATACAGTTGAGATGATATAAAGCTGAACTTGTCTACACGCATCTGTTCTAAGAGAGCAGTAATCCATCAATATACAGAACAAAAACTAAAAAAGAAATAAAATATACAAAAAATGTCATTCCACCGGCTTTCCCTTTCCTGACTTCTTAGGGTTCGTGCCCACGATCCGCACACGCTGCGTTCTGGATGTAGCGTGTCTTCTCCTGTGGATATGCGACTGTTCTCCACAGGAGAATGCAGCAGTCCGTGGCCATGATCAAGGTATTGGCCACTGTGGACTTTCGCTGTGTTCTCCCCGCTGTATGCGCAAGTATAAATTGACATGCTGCAGCTTGGAAAGCTTGGAAAGCCGCGCCGCATGTCATTTTACGATACGGTAAAAAAGCATAGTGATCATGGGCTTTCTATAAAACCCATCAACTGTGTTTGTACTGTACAACGCAGCGTTTTGGAACACATACTGAGTTCAAAACGCTGCTATTCCTGATCATGGGCATGCACCCTTAATGTACTGGCATACACCAATAGGCAAAATGATTCAAAAGGAGCCGGCTCCAGAGCACGAGTCAATATTCCATGGCATTCGGACAGGAGCCCTGCACAAAGCCTCATACCTGCTTCAATACTCAGCATCTCTTTTGATATGCCACATCATCAATGTGCCACCATGACGTCATGAAAGGTTTACTAATGAGAAGAGGTTCTGGGACTCTGGCAGGTAGGAGTCAATTCGTAAGGCTCCATAGATTACTGTCGTACCACCGGTCCAGGGTCCTGCAAACTGATTAGCTCCTTTCTACTGTAGTGAACTTGCATTTGATATGTCACCTCCTGTTCTTGGAGCTTTGGGTGGATAATTTATGGAGATTACCATAATATGGGCAATGCAAATATGCCTTCTGCCAAAAGGGGAACCTTGGAGTTGCCATAGGGTCCTTGAGGTCCAGGTTGGCCGAGCTATACCCATGGGTGCTATGCCAAGAAGAGACACCTCACAAAGGAGACAGGAGCCAGGTAGACAGTCAGAGCAACCGTTTTCCTTACAGTGGATTGTAAGTGAGAGACGCAGTAATATCAAGGTGAATAGGTGATATGGAGCAAACCAGTACTAAAATGGGCTAAAATATTTACCTTTTTTTTCTTATAGGGTGTTTACTTAAACGGAATCTGTCAGCAAGTTTTTGCTATTTAAGCTGAAACTAGCATGCTGCAAGGGTTAATACACAGAATTCAGGGATGCCTGTATTGTCACAGTCTGATCTGTTGTTTATTTGCCATGTTTGTTTATGCAGCAGGAATTATCATTGCTCGGACTAAAAAGTCAGACACACTGCAGTCCGGCACGTCCCCTTCTCTGATTGACACCTCACAGTCAATGAAGAATCTCTGTTGAGAGCCTGGTATGGGCGGAGACAGTTCTCTCAGCTCTGCTTCATGACTAAATCTAAAAATTCTGATCGTGTCAGAACTGCTGCAGTCAGTAATCTAAGTGATACATCGTTGGATTCGGGGTCTCTTTGCCTTCATCATGCTGCTCTTAGATGAGGTAGTAAAAACCTGCTGACAGATTCCCTTGAACTTTATCAGAATGATATTTTATTATTATTATTATTATTATTATTATTATTATTATAATAAGGCATTGTATTATCTTTTCCGGTTTTCTACACTATTTATTCTGTCAAGGTCATGCTGTGCTCTGAGTCAACTGAAAGTGGCTTTAACAATAAGGAGAACCTGGAAATACCCCATGTGAAATAATATGTGTCATAAAAACAATACAAGGATAATGATGGCGACTCAACCACATGTCACTCTGTCACCAAACTTCATTCCATGCCACTCAAACTTTGGATAACATGAACTTAAAGAAGCCCTGTCACTGGTGAAAAGTGAAGTGTGCTATTATTTTATTCCTGCTGCTCCTGAGTATTCAGTTTTTGTTTTTTATTTATTTAATGTTAAAATCCTCTACTCCAGAGATATGAGGATTTTTATGTAGTGATACGTTTTATATTCTTTACCAAGAGGGCGTGGTCACAGGATGCTCGAGGGTGGGGTCATAGTATGCTCTGAGGCATGGTTACAGGATGTGCTTGGGCGTGGTCAGAGGATGCTCTGTGGCATGATCACAGGATGCTTGAGGGTGTGCTCACAGGATGCTCTGGGCTGGGGCATGGTCATAGGATGCTCGAGGGCGTGGTCAGAGGATGCTCGAGGGTGTGGTCATAGAATGCTTTGGTGCATGCTCATAGTATGCACTGGAGTGTGGTCACAGTATGCTCTGGGACGTGGTCATAGTATGCTCTTGGGTATGGTCACTGGATGCTCTGGGGCATGGTCAAATGATGATCTGAGACATAGTCACAGGATGTTTTGAGGTATGGTCACAGGATGCTCTGAGGTGTGGTCACAGGATGTGCTGGGGCGTGGCCACAGGATGCTCTGGGGCATGGTCACAGGATGCTCTGGGGCCTTGTCTGGGACCTGGTCACAGGATGCTCTGGGGCCTGGTCACAGGATGATTTGGGGCCTGGTCACAGGATGCTCTGCTACGTGGTGACAGGATGCTCTGGGATGGCGTCACAGGATGCTCTGGGGCCTGGTCACAGGATGCTCTGGGGCCTGGTCACAGGATGCTCTGGGGCCTGGTCACAGGATGCTCTGGGGCCTGGTCACAGGATGCTCTGGGGCCTGGTCACAGGATGCTCTGGGGCCTGGTCACAGGATGCTCTGGGGCCTGGTCACAGGATGCTCTGGGGCCTGGTCACAGGATGCTCTGGGTGTGTATTTAGACTGCTCTGCATTATTACCTTCCTAGCAATGCCCCCTTGGTAAAGAGCACGAGACTTCCCACTAAAGAAAAGTCCATATTTTTAAAAACAGATTTAAAAAAACTAAATAAATAATAAAAAAAATGAGTATGCAAGAGAACATCAGGAATAAAATAGCATCAAAAGCCGAGCCCTTATGCCCCGGTGACGTGTCTTATTTAATCTCTATGTGCTGTGGCTAACTCAAAGTGCGTAACAGTAGCCGGTTTGGTTCTAGATGAAGAAAGTTGGACATGAAGACATATGAAGAATATTTATAAATAATAGAAATAAATGGCATGTGTTTCATTCTGGAGGAGCGGAATTAATGATACATATTAATAATACCTAAGCCTAATAAAACGAGTAGCGCTCTTCACACTTCGGCTCCCTCCCGGCTCCGTACACCTGTACTCGCTCCCGCACAGGACTGAACAGATGTAGCCTGTTTCACAGCAAACACAGAAGCCGATACGACGCAGCAGATGGTGTTTTGCAGTCCAATATATTATAACAGAACCCTGAATGCTGCAATTTCCACATAAAATAAGTGTTTTGTTGTAGTTATTGTTTTATTTGTTTCATCTCATAATTTTAGTTCTTATTATGACTCACTGTGACTTATTCCGCTGATTTTCCATCATTATCTCTGTAAGTAATATTTGTATAAACATCTTCCTACAGCAAAACCCATAAATCACTTTTTGTACAAAGAGGCAACTTTCTTGTTATCCCTCCGTTATTACTAGTTTTTTTTAGGAAGTGTGGCGCCCTGGACTAGCCAGGTAGCCACAGACAAAACAAACACACACACTCCCACCCCTGGACAGTTACATTAGTCAGACACAACACCCTTGTTGCCTCCCTCCAGGGTCTGATGTCCACACCAGGTGGGGCGGAGCCAGGCGGTTGGACCCGCCCACCGAGGAGTTCACAGGCCTGGAGGCGGGAAAAGGAGCAGATGAGTTCAGGAGGTGAAAGTGAGAGGACACAAACTGCGAGTGTCTGGGTCGGAGCCCAGGCACTGACAGCAAGGTTGGCAGACAGTTGTGGCCGTCTGCAGGAGTTGGTGGAACTCCGCAGAGCCGTAAGGACCGGGGCTGTGCGGTGGCCCACCGGTACCGGACCAGGGAATGGAGTGAAGCTAAGCACACCCAGGCAGGGCCTTCGGACCCCGACCAGGCTTGGAGCCGCCGTCAATAGTCAAATCCGAATGTGACAGGAACCCCCGGGGTTCCCTAACAACCAAGTCCCGATTGAAGGCAACCGCTCACACCGTGAGGATACACAGCCACCGCAAACGGCTAGAAATCCAAGGGCCAGCGCCTGCGGGCAAAACGGGCTCCTCCGGTATCTATACACCGGGGAGCGGACTACCGTTGGGAAGCCATTGGAGTCAAAACAGTACACAAAGGTGCAGGGAGAGACAGCCACCGTCACCTGTCCAGGGAGAGACACTGCAGCCGGCTGCGGGACCCGTCCATCCAGCCGTTTGGTTTACTGGAGACTTTGTGCATCTCTTGCTGAGTGAGTACACCCGTGCCATCCGGCACCGCGCCGCGCTGTACCTGCAACCCTGCACCTCACCGACCCTGCCTCCCCGTCACAACACCGGGCCCCGGGACCACCAACCCCTACCCACGGAGGGGGAAAACAACGTCCCAGCTGCTCCCTACCATCGCTCCCGAGATCCCCGTCACCAGCAGCGGTGGTGCCCACCTTCACCACGACCCGTGGGTGGCGTCACGGACTAAATCCCCAAACAAACCACCCCCTTTTCACTCACGGGCGAGGAGCACCACTCGAGTCCCCGGATCCGGCCCACCGCTCGAGCCACCGAGCAGCAGCAGCAGCGCCGGACCCGAGCGTTAGCGAGCGCAGTGCCCCGCCGCCCGCGACAGAAGCACCTAATGTGCATTATAAAGAACTGTGCCCCAGCTGCTGCAGAACATAATAAAAACCCAAGCTGCTGCAGAACTTCTTTATGAAGTTGAGATTTTCATGATGCTCCACTGCTCTTCAGCTTTGCTGTATATCATGAGAAATAATGTGACTCATTTATAAGCCAATAAGGCTGCTTTCACACCTCTGGTTTTAGCAGAGCCGGCCAATCCGGCTCTAAAACCTATGCAACGGATGCGGCGACAATACCGCATCCTTTGCATAAGTTTTTTACATGCGGCCCGTCCGGTTTTTGCCGCTTGCGGCAGGCTACTGAGCATGCGCAGTGGAAAAAACCGCATGCGGCGGCCGGATGCGGTTTTTGCCGCAGGACGCCGCATGTAGCGTCCATAGGCATGCATTGCAAATCGCGCCGCAATGCGGTTTTTTTTTGCCGGACAAAAAACGTGTCAGGCAATGTTCCATCCGGCCGCCGCATCGGCTAAATCTGCCGCATGCGGCAAAAAACGGACCGAACGCAAGCCCGTGCGGCACAATACGGCACTAATGAAAGTCTATCCAAAAAAACCGCAACCGGCCGCAAAAAAAACTGTGGCGTTTTTTCTGCAAAGCGCCGGATTGTGCCGCACAGGAAAAACCGGATGTGAGAAAGCAGCCTAAGCCACTGTTTAACTGACATGTAGTGGTACACCATAGTTAAAAAAGGGGTTCTTCAGCAGCTGGAGTGTAATATATAAGGGCCTGGGTCTCTGCTGCTGCAGAACCTCATAAGACACACCTCAAATACTGCAGATCTTGACAAGAAGCATCAGTTTCATATCAATTATTAATGGACAGGCATTCCCTTACTTAAAAAAAGAGGTTCTGAAGCAGCTGGGAGATATATTGAAAGAAATAATGCAATAATGAATAGTATTAGCAGCATTCTATGACCTGCAGATATATGCACTTCCCTTGTAGAAGATTACATAAAACCAAGGTGACTTGTAGATTCTTTTATCAATAGTCAAGAAACCATAGTCCTAAGTTATATTATTATTATATTATTATTTAGTAATATTGATTGGTAATACGGCCATGTGCAGGAGCCTTAAAGGGTTAATCACATCGCCAAGATCTTAGCCCAATATGTAGTAGGTGTAATAATAATAATAATATTAGCAATACCTCCAATTAGAAATGTAGTATAGTTCTCCTGATATAGCCATGTCTCTTACCTCATGTGCAGGGCATTGCAGCTTAGGTATCTACAAGCAACTAACTGACACTATGAATGGATATAACCATGGATACCAAAGCTAAAATGCCCTGCACATGAGGTAAGAGACATGGCTATATCAAGAGAACTATGCTACATTTCTAATTGGAGGTACAGTATTTGCTAATATTATATTATGTCTCTTACCTCATGTGCAGGGCATTGCAGATTCAGTATCCATGATTAAGACCATGAGTAACTAACTGTCACTATATGAGTGGATGAAGTGGATGAAACCATGGATACCCAAGCTGCAATGCCCTGCACATAAGGTAAGAGACATGGCTATATTAGGAGAACTATACTACATTTCTAATTGGAGGTATTTGCTAATGTTATATTATGTCTCTTACCTCATGTGCAGGAAATTACAGCTTAGGTATCCATGGTTATGACCAAGCAACTAACTGTCACCATGAGTCGACGTATCCATGGATACCTAAGCTGCAATGTCCTGCACATGAGGTAAGGGACATAGCTAATTAGGAGAACTATACTACATTTCTAATTGGAGGTATTTGCTTATATTATAATTATTATTATTATTAAACCTACTACATTTTGGGATAGGATTATGGAAATGGGAATACACCTTTAAGTCATCTAGGAAGGAGCACAGATGTATGGAAATATGATGGGGATATTGATCATAAGGAGAATGTCAAGGATTAGAAAAGAATGGCTGTTCTCTTTCAGACACAGCGCCACCCCTGACTATAGGTTGTACGTGGTATTGCAGCTTAGAGCCATTCATCTCAATAGTGTTGTTTCAGTACCAGACACATGGTCAGGAATGGAGCTGTTACTGAAAGAAAGCAGTTATATTTTTCTAATGTTGGACAACCCCTTTAAGTAAAGCCTGCTTTACATGTATCAATTTATCGTGCTTTTGCACGAATGATCGCACCCGCCCCCATCGTTTGTGCGTTACGGGCAATTTGTTGCCCATGTCACACAAACTCGTTTACCCCCGTCACACGTACTTACCTCCCGAACGACCTCGCTGTGGGCGGCGAACATCCTCTTCCTGAAGGGGGCAGGACGTTCGGCGTCACAGCGACGTCACACAGCGGCCACCCAAAAGAAGCGGAGGGGCGGAGATGAGCGGGACGTAACATCCCGCCCACCTCCTTCCTTCCGCATTGCCGTCGGCCGCAGGTAAGATCTGTTCATCGTTCCCGGGGTGTCACACGGAGCGACGTTTGCTGCCCCGGGAACGATGAACAACCGAAGCAGAGAAGAACGTTCAATTTTTTGAAAATGAGCGACGTGTCAACGAGCAACGATAAGGTGAGTATTTTTGCTCGTTCACAGTCGCTCATTTGTGTTACACGCTACGATATGTCAAACGAGGCCGGATGTGCGTCACTAACGACGTGACCCCGACGATATATTGATATACCGTAGCGTGTAACGCCCACTTAAGAAAAAGCCTTAAAGCCATCATTTTTACTTGTAATTAAGATTGTTTGTTCAGTTGCTTAAATTTGCCTTTAGGAAGCAAAAAATCCTGTGTGAAAGTGTGAGTAGTTCCAGGAGGTATGGAGGAGCTGGCGCTTCCCTGCATTATACAGTCTATTGATTTCAATGGGAAGTGTATAGTGCTTACTTGCTACCTCTCAGGGTAGACCTCCCGGAAGGATGTGATTTATGATGCCCTTTTTCCCCAGGCTATGCCCATCCAAGTCTATATTCCCGACCCCAATGCTTCATTTTTCACCTGCCTACGTTTGGCTGTTCGGCTTCCATCTGACCACTGAGTTTCCCAGTGTCATGCACCTTTTTGGAAAAGCTTTATGGTGCTACGTATTGGATGTATTCTTCCTAAAAGTCAATATCAACAATTTAACAAGCCTAGCCACATGACCTAGGATAAGAAGCCAAACCAAACACTCCATTTATTGATGTGTTTTGTGATACCCATTTTCCCCAGGGTATGCCCATCCAAATTTATTTTCCCTTCCCCAATGCTACTTTCTTCACCTGCCTACGTTTGGCTGCTGGGCTTCCTTCCGATCATGGAGCTTCCCAGTGTCATGCACCTTTTGGAAAAGGTTTTAGGGGAGGTTTAAGTAGCTCCATGGAGATTTGCCAACTCTTCAGGAAGTCTTCCCTATTTCTGGGAGTGTCCTGGACATTTCAGGAGGGTTGGAAGGTATGGTACAGAGGTATCCTGGCCATAGCAAGTCATAATATTTTAATATGCACATCAGCCTTTTCAGAAAGGAAGAAGACTTGAACCCTGGTGCTACCGATTGGATGTAGCAATCCTAAAAATCAATATCGATCCTTTAACGTGCCACATGACTAAGGATAAGAAGCCAAACCAGACATTCCATTTGCTTATCTGTTTTGGGTCATCTGCCCATCTTCAGCGCAAAGCAAGAGATCTGATTTGGCTGGGTGAGAGGTCTCTGACTGGAGGATAAGGAGGAACATTTCACTTTGAAGAGAGGACCTTCCACTGGCTTGGTACTCTACATAAGGAGAAACATTTCCCAATAATATTTTTTAAAACATTCCACCACTTTATCATCAAAGAGCGTCTATCCACTTGGACTGTAACCATCACATGAGTGAATACTTAATTCTCTTGAGTGGTGCCACAGTAGAATTATACACTTAATTACCGTTGTAGGGCGAGCGTACATACTCGATTGAACATCGGGTTGCGCCGACGGGACTTGAGTACCGAGAATAAGGGAAGTCAATGGGACTCTCGAACATTTTCAAACCCACATGCTTGAGGCTCGATGAGTAATGAACAGTGGTGGTGAGCACGGTCGCCCAACACTATTAATTACAGTTTCCAAAAATTGCTTCTGATGAAAGCAGACAACACATTTAATGTTTTCTAAATCAGACAACACCCTTAAAGGGAATATGTCAGCTCATTCTACCTCTCCAAACTGACTATGTGTGGGTAGGTGTTAAGAAGACAAGGGTATTGATTCCTTTGTTAACCAAAACCAGTGCCATATTGCACAGTAATCAACTTTAGAAGTCATATGCTAATGAATGTAGGAAGTGGGGCGGCAGAGCACTTCCCCTGATCCAGCGCCCAGCTCCATTCTCATCCTAACTCCGCCCTCCACTAGGTGATTGACAATTGCTTAGCATTGCTGCACTGTCTGTCACCTAGTGGGGGGTGGAGTTAGGCTGAGAATGGAGCTGGAGACAGGCAGTGGAAGTGCTCCGTCCCGCCCTGAGCACTTGCAGAATCATTAGCATATCACTTCTAAATTTGATTCGGCTTCAAGAGAGCAGCAGTTTGGGTTAAAGGGAACCTGTCAGGTGTAATATGCACCCAAAACCATGAGCAGTTCTAGGTGCATATTGCTAATCCCTGCCTAACTGTTCCAGGCTATAGTAGCATAGATAAAGGGATCTTTAGAAAAAGTATTTCTAAAGATCCTTTATGATATGCTAATGAACGTAGGGATTAGTCGCAAAGGCGTTACTTACGCTGACTAGTCTGCCCTCTTAGCATGTTAGCACACCCACAGGGGCAGGCTCATGTACTATTCAATGCCCTTTGCCCAGTGTCATCAGCGGTGACGCGCGTATCTGTGTCCTTTGTCACCGCCTCAGCCGTGCATGATCATAACTCACTGCACTTCCGGTCATGCGCACTATGAAGCCGGATATACATGTCCCAGCTTCAGATAGACCGGGACTTCTGATCATGCACACTGAGCCTAAACCCGATATCTGAGGCAGTGACAGTAGACAGGTACACGTGTCACCGCCAATAATGCTGGGCATTGAATAGCATGTTAGTACCCCCTGTCGATGTGCTGACATGCTAAGAGGGTGGACTAGTAAGGCCTCTTTCACACATCCGTTTTTTGCCGTCAGAAAAAAATGCATCCGGCGTTTGTTGCCACCGGATGCGTTTTTTTCCTCATAGACTTGCATTAGCGCCGGATTGTGCCGCATGGCGTCACATTTATTCTGTTTTTTTTTATCCGGCGAAATATGTCAATCCAGCTGCCGGAAAGGACGCAGAGAGGAATGTTTTTTCCTGCGGCAAAATAACACAGAGTGCCGGATCCGGCACTGTGCGGCATGGTGCATAATGTAAGTCTATGGGCGCCTCTCTCTCTCGACATGTCATTGTTCTATATCCACGTGTTTTAGGGAAAAGACGGAACCGTAAAAAAACAGATCCGGTGCAGATGGTTTCACACTATCTGCACCAGATCCGTCGCATCAGGCACTGACGGCAAAAACTGGATGTGTGAAAGTAGCCTAAGGGGAAATAATGCCCTTGTGACTAGTTCCTGCACTCATTAGCATATTATAAAGAATCTTTAGAAATACTTTCTCTAAAGATTTATTAGATACAGGGACAGTTAGGCAGGGATTAGCAATATGCACCCATGACCACTGAGGAGGGATTCTCCAGTCGTGCTGTGTGTGTTACCCACCAATATACCATCTGTAAATAATACACGGACTGCATGTATCTTGGTTCACATTGGCCACAGCAACATTTATTACCTATTATTTACATTTTAAACACAAGGGGGCGCCGTCCAACGGGCGACCCCAACAAATAACAATAGGTAACACAGTAACCAATACAGTAAATATATAGCCCTGGGTAGGCCCAGTCCAGGAACAACTTCTCACCCCAATATCCCTGGCCGCAACACACTGACCCAGAGATGAGGTATTAATCACACACGGATTAATACCCCCAACTTTGCAAAACCCCTCTGCCTGCAACATCCGGGAACCCAGAGCCACCATACCAAGATAGTGTCTCTCTGTCCAGTTACTATTGCCTTCAACCGCCTCTGGACCAGACCTACCCCCCGCTGCTGTTACACACAACCCAGTCTAGTATTCCCACTCTGTAATCAAGCACAAGGGAGGGTAGGCGGGGATCGATCCCCGTCCGGACGTCAAGAGGGTGGTAAGGCAAAGTTCCTCACTTAATTACCCCTCATCTGCCCCCCCTCTTCCTCCTAAAAACTCCACCTACCCACCAATCCCATATCTGCCTTGTTCAAACCACCTCCTGTCCCTATTAACCCCATCACTCCTTCCCTTCGCTCTAGTCATGTTGCCCCTCCACCCTATGGGTCCCATGGCTTTCTGAACTGCTCATGGTTCTGGGTGCTTATGAGACCTGACAGATTCCCTTTAATAAATGGATCCCCCTGTGTTCTCATAACCTACGCACATGTATTCTGGGAGCATAGAATGAACTGACAGTTTCCAATTAACTTTGCCTACAAGGAAGAAATCCAGAAAATGAAACTAGATATCAATGAATATGACTCCAAATACGCTCCAAAACAGAGTGTATAACTGTGCCCCTGTATGTACTGTGTATATATTGGAAAACGCAAATCACAGCTGTACATGGACCTTCACCGAGGACACTTCCAAGATTCAGACATTCCTTACAATCCTCCTAACTGGGGAAATAATAAATGTCAGTTTTCGGCTCAGTATTTGAGAGGAAGCAGAAGTCTTTTGTGATTTCCATATAAAAGTGGTGGAGCAGTGGAGCAGGCTGCGGGGAACAGGCCGCGGGGAACAGGCCGCTCTTCTCAGCGTGCAGGTGTCTTAGGTCATGAAGAATTATACTGCGATGTGAACCGGATGAGTAAGTGTTCGGAGCTGTGATCAACAACTGTGAAACGTCCAGTCACATGTGCGAGTGGTTAATTCTGTCTCCCGAGAATCCAAGTCATGCAGGCCCATGAGCGTCTCCAGCGTCGTATCATATCCAATGAATCAAGATAAAGAGGGAGATTTATTAAACATTCCCAATTGTAAAACACATGTTCCAGATTTATGGAAAAGGAAATGTATATGTATGCTGGCCGTAAATAGCACTAGCACAGGAATCTCCTATTTTTGTCCAGATACTGTATATACAGTAAACTGTAGCATCCCAGCTATAAAGTAACAGAGGGTCCAAAAAACGTAAACATTTCTGCTATTATAAAAAAAATCTGCTCCTGGTTGTAAAACATAAAGTATGAGCCAAAGCCAGTGGATCCAACGGGAAGGTGGGAAAGTTGATCCTTTGGATTTCTCTTCCTTTTTGGATCTACTCTTGACTTTGACTCCAGAAACTGCAACCATGACTACATCTTTGACTTTACAATACAAAAGACAAGAATTGCCGACACTTCCTAATCTTCTGACCTCGGGTGTTTTAATTTTTCTTTAGAAGGTTCTTCTCTAGTCCTTATAAAGAGGTCAGGAATGACACGAAAAGAGGCAGAAATTTAGATTAAGACCCAGTTGAGAGTTAGGGGTACTTTGCACACTACGACATCACAGCTGCGATGTCGGTGGGGTCAAATCGAAAGTGACGCACATCCGGCGTTGCTGTCGATATCGGAGTATGTAAATCGTTTTTGATGCGATTAACGAGCGCAAAAGCGTTGAAATCGTATAATCGGTGTAACGTCGGTCATTTCCATAATTTCGGAAGGACCGATGTTATGATGTTGTTCCTCGTTCCTGCGGCAGCACACATCACTGTGTGTGAAGCCGCAGGAGTGAGGAACATCTCACGCCGGCAATGCTGAAGGAAGGAGGTGGGCGGGATGTTTACGTCCCGCTCATCTCCGCCCCTCCGCTTCTATTGGCCGCCTACCGTGTGATGCCGCTGTGACACCGCACGACCCGCCCCCTTAGGAAGGAGGCGGGTCACCGGCCAGAGCAACGTCGCAGGGCAGGTAAGTCCATGTGAAGCTGCTGTAGGGATAATGTTTGCTACGGCAGCTATAACACAATATCGTATGTGCGACGGGGCATGGACTATCGCGCTCGGCATCGCAAGCATCAGCTTGCGATGTCGTAGTGTGCAAAGTGCCCCTTACACCTTGGCATGGTAACTGGGCTCGAGTAAACGTAGCCAATTTTATTTGCAAACTAACACTTTTATCAAAAAGTTTATTTTTTCACATTTTTCATGTTTTCTTTGTAGTAATGCATTTTCATCATTCCAATATTCACAATATACATCTCTTTGCCTTTTTTTACCTCCCTCTATTTCAGTGCAGCTGTTATTTTTGATAATATTACATCTTTGATTTTAGGCCTAATTCTTTAATTCAATATTATTTGAACATTAAAAAGAGCAGGATTTTTAAATGTTCTTGATAAACAGATATTATAGGGTAGTAGATAAGAGCCTAAGGCCTTAAGAACTCATGATCTTGTTTCCGGTTCAGAAGATTCTTTCTTCCTACCTTTGGTAGATCATAACTAGAGATGAGCGTACCCGTGAAAGTTCGGTTCGGAGGGTGAAGCCAGACTTTGGATAGAGTTCGGTTTGGGACCTGAACTTGACCTGAACCCCAATGGAAACCACTGATTGGGCAGTTTGAGTCTCCCCCCACATGCACCCAGCCATAAATGGATCCAGGGACAGGTGGGTGGAGTTTTTCCATTATTTTTTTGGTGCACACTACATCCGATCACACTGTTGTTACCCCCAGTGAGAGACGTTCAAACACTGCAAGCGGCTCACACATGGCTGAGCACCAAATGTACCCAAGCACAGAGATGTTGGCGAGAGTGGTTTGCATATGTAAAGCTTGCAGTCTCGTACATTAAAAAAAGGAAAACAAAAAATTTCTGAAAGAACTAAAAAAAGCTTTTTTGGTTTACAAAACTCGTTTTTCAAATAATAATAGAATATTGCCCCTAATTTAGCACCTCCATGAATTGGTCAAAGACTGTAGTGTCTCCCAACCAGGAGGACCCAGTATTTCTGTACAAAGTACAAGGCAGAACTTTGACTTCAAAGGCTAGCATGTAATGCTTAATCTCACCAGTGGGGGTGCTGTAGGGAAACTAAACACTTGATTTAGGTTCTTCTGTAGATCACAGGTGATCTAGGCAGCAAGTTCCTGGAAATACCTTCATTTTTTAGGATCTTTATAACAAAATGGCATTGTAAAAAGTGAACAAGAAATAGCAGGACTAGAAATGAGCGGACCTGTGGAAGTTCGGTACACCAGGTTCCGCCGGAATTTAGATAAAATTTGGTTTGAGGCCGTGACTTGACCTGATCCCCAAAGGAAGCCCACAAGCAGCCAGCCAAAAACAGAGGGGGTGGTTAGGAGAGGTTTTTCCATTTTTTTTGTTTGATGCACACTACTTCAGAGCACGCTGTTGTTACCCTCAATGCGCATCGACAAAACACTGCAAGCGGCTCACACTGGATTGAGCACCCAGCGTACCCGAGCACAGTGATGCTTGCGGGAGTGGTGTTCATACATAAAGCACCCGAACTTCGAACCTGAACTCTGTTTTTTTAGTAAAGTCTCAAGTTCTCAAGTCTCTAGTTATAGGTACTCTACATAAGAAGACCCTACAAGACCTGCCTTTTGCAGATGATGTCACTAAGGCTTCTAGCATCTAGTTTTTGTGTAAAGTCTGTGCTTGGTACGAACACTGAACCTTGGGTTTGCTCATCTCTAGCCAGGACCTTTTGATGGAAAAACGTTTATAGAATCATTTAATATCCCTTGTAGACTGTGATCCCTCCCGGACAGGGACCTCTCTCCTCCTATACCTGTCTGTGCCTTCTTTTGTTTATGATTAGTGTACCTGTCCCTATTATGTGTACCCCTTTTCACATGTTAAGTGCCATGGAGTAAATGTTGCTATAATAATAATAATTATTATTATTATTATTAATAATAATAATTAATATTACTTAATACATTATTAATTAATATTAATATAATATTAAATAATAATTTATGCCATTTTCACTATCTTATATAAATTAAATCTTTTTTTTTCAAATATAATTTTCTATCAAAATTTCTACAATTAAAAAATTAAATTAACCTCCACAGATTCAACTTAGTTCACTATAAAAACAAAAAACCCTCAAACTTTATGAATATCAATTAACTGAAATGTTTCGCACCACGTCTGGAACGCCGTCTGTCCAGCTCTTGATTACCTATATGTTTATCTGTTCTACGTTCCTCCCTGGTTACGACGAGGCCGTATTACTGTATCTTGTAATGTTTAAAAATCCGGATCAAATGACTACCACCCCCATTGCATCACATCTCCCTTTCTCTCCCTACAAAACCTGCCTTTTGGAGATGATGTGACCAAGGCTTCTAGCATCTAGTTTTTGTGTAAAGTCTGTGTTTGGTATGAACACCGAACTTCGGGTTTGCTCATCTCTAGCCAGGACCTTTGGATGCAAAAACGTTTATAAAATCATTTAATATTCCTTGTAGACTGTGATCCCTCACGGGCAGGGACCTCTCTCCTCCTGTACCTGTCTGTGCCTTCTTTTATTTATGATTATTGTACCTGTCCCTATTATGTATACCCCTTTTCACATGCAAAGCACCATGGAGTAAATGTCGCAATAATAACTAATACATAATAATAATAATAATAATAATAATTATTATTATTATTATTTATACCATTTTCACAATCTTATATAAATTCAAGATTTTTTCAAATATGATTTTCTATCAAAATTTCTACAATTAAGAGATTAAATTAACCCCCACAGATTCAACTTAGTTCGCTGTAAAAAAAAACAAACCCTCAAACTTTATGAATATCAATTAATTGAAACATTTCGCACCACGTCTGGAACGCCGTCTGTCCAGCTCTTGAAAACCTATATGTTTATCTGTTCTACGTTCCTCCTCGGTTACGACGAGGCCGTATTACTGTATCTTGTAATGTTTAAAAATCCGGATCAAAGGACTACCACCCCCATTGCATCGCATCTCCCTTTCTCTCGCTACAAGACCTGCCTTTTGGAGATGATGTGACCAAGGTTTCTAGTATCTAGTTTTTGTGTAAAGTCTGTGTTTGGTATGAACACTGAACCTTGGGTTTGCTCATCTCTAGCCAGGACCTTTGGATGCAAAAACGTTTATAAAATCATTTAATATTCCTTGTAGACTGTGATCCCTCACGGGCAGGGACCTCTCTCCTCCTATACCTGTCTGTGCCTTCTTTTATTTATGATTATTGTACCTGTCCCTATTACGTAAACCCCTTTTCACATGTAAAGCGAATAAATGCCTCTATAATAATAATAATTTATGCCATTTTCACTATTTTATATAAATTAATTTTTTTTTTTTTCAAATATGATTTTCTATCAAAATTTCTACAATTAAAATAATAAATTAACCCCCACAGATTCAACTTAGTTTGCTGTTTTGCTGTAAAAACAAAACCCCTCAAACTTTATAAATATCAATTAATTGAAACGTTTCGCACCACGTCTGGAACGCCGTCTGTCCAGCTCTTGATTACCTATATGTTTATCTGTTCTACGTTCCTCCTCGGTTACGACGAGGCCTTATTACTGTATCTTGTAATGTTTAAAAATCCGGATCAAATGACTACCACCCCCATAGCATCGCATCTCCCTCGGTGTAAATTAGCAAGATATAGTTAGCTATCAAAAGTTGCATCATTAAAAACTTTAATGAATCACACGGGAGCAATTACCACTGCCAAAGTTATTAAAATGCAAAGTTAATGGCTCTTGATATACATTCGATCCCCAGAGGAAAATGTCTTCAGCTCCTCGTCATAACGCAGGACTTGTGTAAGATTTTAAGATTACGGTGGCAAAAGGACACAACCACACAGCCGTCCAGGGACCTGACAGCCTGACAAAGGCACTTCTCCCGGCCCGAGAAAATCAAGACGACGCGGAATTAGTTAACTGGTCACCAATCTAATGAAAGAAGCAAGTAACGTAAAGAACAGCTGGTTGTCTTGAAGGTGATCGGTTCATCCATTTTAAATAATTGACTGAAAAGTTAAAGATCGCACACCGCAAAGTTAATAGTCAATGAAGTTTTTCCTTTTATTCACGGGAGATGCGTCTTGCATGAAAGAGACTTACCACCAAAGTATACTTAGCGACTCCACCTCGACCTGCTGTCAACCTACAAGACATTTTTATTTCGCGGACCTTCGTCGAATACTAATAAGCATCTCCCTAGATGTTCCTCAGCTCTCACTTTATTTTTTTTTTTTATTTTTTTTTTCTCTCCAACCGAAGATGTCTGGCTTAAGAGTCCAATCTGATAAACGGTATTTACATATTTATAAAGGTTCCTTTAAAAAAAAAAAAAAAAGCCGAAAATCTCGTTTCTGTTGTAGCTACTATATATAGTCCTTTGAATGTATCTTGTGGGTACAAGCGCTCCACTGCTCCTCTCCCTTCGATTTATTGCATAATATGATTCCAATGTAAATGTTGTTCATCGCACAATCACAGCACTTCAGAAACTCTTTTCTGCTGGGATAGCTTAAATCTAAACACACTCGAGCAGCATACTGCATCGGAGCAAGATTTCTTCCACAAGAGAGAGAAAAAAAAAATAAAAAAAAAAATAAAATAAAAAAAAAAATCAAAAATCCTTACACAACAATGCCAGGCGAAAAAAAAAAAAATCTGAACAGTTTCTGCAGAAAGATGGTCTGTCTCCAAATCCTTGTGCCCTATCAGACAAATTAAAGTAAATCAAGCATGAAATGAAGCAGAAGAGCCGTGAGATAAGGCTCCTTTAAGTCGTTTACAGATTAGGATAGAGAGAGGTGCATCTGGTCTCTGGCAGTGGAAAAGGCCAGTTTCCCGTCTCACAATAGCAGCCTGTGTATAGGATTACCTTCCCTGTCAATGACAAGGCGAACGGCGCCTGCAAAATGTCTCTAACTAACTTCTTAATGTTCCCATCTAGAGGGCTCCTATTAAAGTATTACCTGTGACAATGGCGGAAATAAAATTTTGATAAAATGCAAAACAAAAGAGATGCGGCTCCTTGATTTATTGACGACGTACGTGACTGATAAACTGGCAGGAGCCGCACTTGGAGCAGATGAGCCTTTGCTTGTTATCAAGCACAGCTTTTTGCCACTGCTCAAATCTGTAGATAACTTTCCAACTGGAATTAGTGACGCAATCAGACACCCGGCGCGTTACTGGTTGGACTGGTACTTAAACAGAAGCAATAGGATGCTGTCGCGCTATCTGATGGGATGTCGCTGATGGAGAGCTAGAGCCAATTTTTAATTGAAATTGGCATCTCATTCATGGATGGAGGCAAGTCTGGTCCTCACGTAAAGGAAACACGCAGCCTCACTATCTTATCAGTTAAAATTCTGCTGCTACGAATTGGAGAACTTTTATATGTTGACAAGAGAATTTACTGGAAATTTGGATTATGTTTGTTGTGCCCCCCCTGGATGGGATCTGGCAGGTTTGTTCTTACCTTGAAGGTATAAAGCCGAGGCGCATACAGTAAATGTCTAACCACATGGGATCTGTCGTTTCACAGAAATTATCTGCTGTACTTTGTGGGGTATTACATTTTTATGAAAAAAAGGAAGAGATCTTAAGAAGTGTTGGATAAAAGGAAATATAGATCAGAACAAATATGATTAAAAATTGTTCATATGCAGAAAATCATGACTTATCTATTCAATCATCCAAGGCTCCGGAAATGGCACTTTGGTGGTTCCTGCCAGTTCTGCGATTTTGACGCCTGTTGTATCATTTGCAGTGCAGTGGCTGCATCAGGGGTATAGGTATGATAGGTGCAGGGCTTGCAATCACTCCTTGGTGACCTCAAATGTTCTATTAGCCTATATGACTGTGACGCCCCTGAACTAGTCAGGGTGTCACAGGGTACTGCACTCTCTAGCCTTTGGTGCAGGACTAAACCCCTCATGGTTCTGGGTTCCCAACCTATGGTACTGCCTCCATCAGCATCCAAATACCAATCACACCTCACACCACACCCTGTCAGGCACACCAGTGGGCGGTATAGCTAGAATAGGGCCGCCCACCTAGGGGTCAGGCAGACTGGTGGGAGGGAAGTAGTGAGAATGGTGTTAGCCCTCAAGAAGTGAGGGGCTGAGGGAGTAGTGGCTCCCTGTACGTTGTTGCTTGGGTCGCAGACGGTGGTCTGAGCCCGGAGGAGTCGGAGACCCGGTCGAAGGGTATTGAGGCTGGGTGTATGGATGACGGTCAGCATCTCAAGCCTAATAACTGGTCCGGGACCGAAATCACGGCGGGGAACAGGACACTAGGTCAGGGAGTATCTTCAGGCAACTCGGCAATTAGCCTGTGGAGGAGAGTCTCTTCATGAACTGTCCCCAAGAAGCTCAGAGATCGAGGGCACTAGCGCAACGAGGGGGATAGTGCTTTCCAATTCATGCTGCCTGCAAAAATCCCAAGCGTGAGCTCTTGAGAGCACGGCTCCACTACCAGCAAGTAGGGAGTGGGACCCGGACAGCTTTAAACCAACGGGCCACCAGAACATTCCTAAATTGTGCACCGAGGCAGGCTCCGGACCATCCGGCAGTACCAGAGGGGACAGACACCTGGACGAACTCCCCCAAGAGTGTAGCGGCACCCAGAGACTTGGTTTAGGTTTGTGTCAGAGTCTGCTTTACGGTCGCATCACCACCAACACTGCCTGAGTGAGTACGTGGTCCTCCCCTCCTTCCAACCAGCGTTGCGCTCCCCTACACCTCCATCATCCAGAGTCCCGGGGCCTACCCTACCCATGGAATGAACGTCATCTGGCTTCCCCACTCCATCTTCCCCCGGGTACTCCCATCGGCATCGGTGGTACTCCCCTTGCCGCGAACCACAGGTGGCGTCACAAACTCTAAATCCCCTGTAAATACCCCCCCTTTTCATTTGAAGTGGCCGCAAGCCCCCGGTTCCGGAGACCCTCGAGCCACAGCAGACCCCCGGATCCGAGTGGTTCGACCGCTGCAGGGGCAGCACATGACCACCTGCTATTCCCCGGTTTCTCCTCTCTGCCAATCGCTACACTGGTTTCCCATTGCCTAACACTCCAATTCGAAACCCTAACCATGACCTACAAAGCCACCAGCAACCTGTCTCCTCCATACATCTGAGACCTAGTCTCTTGGTATCTACCTCCAAGCATCCTCCGATTCTCACGAGATCTCCTTCTTTTCTCCCCTCTTATCTCCTCTTCCCACTATCGTATATAAGATTTCTCCCGTGCCTCCCTCATACTCTGGAACTCTCTACCCCAACATATCAAACCCTCACCTACCATGGAAACCTTCAAAAGGAACCTGAAAACCCATCTTTTCCAAATCTTTTCCAACAAGCCAACAACCTGCAGTATGCCTCATTCCCCAATACCGCTGCATGACCAGCTCTGCCCTCATCTACTGTATCCTTACCCATCCCCTGTAGACTGTGAGCACTCACGAGCAGGGTCCTCAACTACTGTATCCTCACCCACACCTGGTAGACTGTGAGCCCTCGTGGGCAGGGTCCTCTCTCCTCCTGTGCCAGTCTGTGTCTTGTATTGTCCATGAATACTGTACTTGTACTTGTTTTTAGTTATACCCCTTTTCAGATGTAAAGCTCCATGGAATAGATAACGCTACAATGATAATAGGAAAAGACCAGTGGTATTAATGACTTGAACTAATTGGGGGCCCCGTTGAGGCTTTTCCATTGGGCCCTGTGAGCTTTAACTTACGCCATTGGGCTGCAGTAGTTACATACATGATGTACGGGACTTGGAAGTGAGCAATTTCATTGTTCTTGCCAGGCCCCCATGACATCGTGGAGCGATGACATCGCTTGATGCTTGATGTTTAGCATTTATGCCACTTTTTGTATAGCAGGTCCTAGTAAATTTAAGAGGGACCCGGGATGCCCGGCACAGAAATGATGAACAGACCATACTAGATACCAGATCAGGGCAAAAATTAATTGAATTGGTCAGCTCTAAAGCAAGGTCATTGCTGCAAAAGCTGGTGAGACCACTGGAACAGCGACAGTGGTTAAGCGGTGTCTTGAATCTGCGAGTAATATTTATTATTCTAACACATTTGCTGTTCTTAGACTAATCAAGGACAATCCTTTTGTAAGGTGCACCTCAGAAAACCTATTTTTCAAATGTATAATTAGAGGATGAATTCATAGATGAGGAGGGAAACAACATGTATCCCATTTATTAGCCAGAGCAGACTGGTCAAAAAAGTCTTTGTCTTTGGAGAACCCAACATATCCGTCTTTTACACTGACAGCCCATCATTTCCAAATGGAACCTTGTAATACTTCATTTCACCTGTTGTGGCGCTGCAGTTAAATTGAACATTGCCCCAGAAATCCTGGTTAATTGTTACAAGACTAATTAATCTTCCAACAAAAAAGGATTGACCAGAACAATCAACTTTATACGAGGGCCAAACACAGAAACATTATTAGTTAGTTTAGATGAAGACTGGATTGTATAAATTAATCTGATCAAGCAACGTTTGCCAATAATAATAATTAATAACATTTCAAGAGCTTGCAGTTTACAGAAATAGATCTTACGTCATCATTGTATTTCATGAAATTGGCTACAATTTAGTATTTAATATTTATAGCCTACAGATCAACCGCCCAACATAATCCACTGGTTGTAAGCTATGAAGATATGGCCTCACAAAAATCATCTGATTGCAGCAGAGGACATTTAAGACTAACAGAAGTCTTCCAATGGTTTATTTCTTAAAGGAATACACATAAAATAAAATAATTTGTAAGGCGATCAAGCCCCATTTAAGTTCCAAATTTGTTAAGAATTCATTGAAAAACAAAATCAGGAAATTTGTAATTTTCACACTCGACTACTTACTGTCCTTTCAAGAAGAGTTTTTTTTAGGTTCCTTATCATCAGAGGCAGGATTACAGTGAAAGGTAACACCTCTAAAGAAGCACTACTATCAGTGTTTATCCTATCAATATATTGCAATCATCAAATTATATAGCACTTTGTACTTACAGTTACTCATTTTGCTTTTCTACCCAGTTAATTCTTCTATTTTTTCTACTCTATAAAGAAACAAAAAGTCACTTTTACCTGTATGAGTCATCTCTCTATTCAACTCCTGACCCAGCTGCTTCGCTCCCCTCCTGTCATAGACAATGCCCCAGATGACCCTGCTCCCCCTTTCTTCACAATGACCTTTGCACATGTGTGGCGCCCCTGACCTGGTCAGGCACCACAGAGTATTGCACCCATGCGGGAGCAATGCTTCCAGGTAATCTCCAAAGGCCAGGATGAGGTGCACACACAAACATATAGTGACCAGGCCTCCCACATTACCAGAGGGGACCCTTGGGTAGCCAGAAGGGGTTAACTTTCAATTCCCAGCTGGGGGTGTGTTCAGGGGCTGGTTGCTAGGAAGCAGGGCAGAGAGAGAGAGGAAGAGGAGAGTCTGGAGGAAGAAGTTGAAGTGTGTGGAAGGGAGCAGAGGAGCTCTCGTGTCAGACAGGTCCTGAGGAGTGCAGTAGCTGAAAGCGGGGGAGAAAGGAGTACCGTGGGTCGGCCTGAAAATCATCCAGAGAGAAGGGTGGCTGAGTACGGAGATCCCGGTATCCGAGCACACAAGGGGAACTAGGTCCCCAGTACAGGCAGCAGATCATCCAGAGCTGCTTAACCTACAGGTGGGGGGGGGTACTTCATGCCCTCACCACGACTACACAGAGCTTGAGCCAAGCAGCAATCACCAGGCCCATAAGGGGACAGGGCCAGAAGCCATCCCACCAAGGCCACGCTGCCGGCAGACGAGCCAGAGAGAGGGGAGCAGGGTGGTAACAGCTTCCCTGGAGGGGTCCTACCACGCTTCAAGCAAAGGATCCTCCTAAAACAGAAAGAGTGCAAGGAAGGCGAGCGGACAGCTACCCTCAGAACGGCCTCCTGGAATTCCTGGTTCAACCTGGTTATCACAGTGTCGCCCGGGCATCTCACCGTGACCTCCAAACAGTGAGTAAACACGTTGAAAGACTTCTTGGACTGTGTTTGAGTCATTCTGCGACCTGTGGTCCCACACACATACACCGGGGCCTGGGGCTTGCCTCACTCTCAGGGGGCTAATATACTGACTGCACCCACCATCAGCCCCAGGCATCCCTTAATCTGCAGTGGCGGTCCCCGCTGACCGCAATACTGAGAGTGGCGTCACGACAATCCTAAAAGAAGGTTCCCTACCTGTGACCAGACTGTTCCATCCACGTGGAGTCCCTGAAGGTACTGCACCGACACATACTAGCGGGGCTTCACAACTTCTGGCGTCACGAACAGGATAAGGACTAGACCTGTTCAGACAGGTGACCGTGTGCCTCAGAGGTCCGACCGCAAAAATTGAACCGCCGCCATATTGCCATCTTCAAAAGCGCGCGCTGCAGCCCGCGCGAGGGAGAAGAGCACCGCCCACGAAGAGGTGTGGCCGCCCCAGAACCCCCACAATTCGGAGAGCGTTCTGACCCAGGAAGTGGAAAGGGGGCGCGGAGATTTTTGAAGAAAAATGGACGCTGCAGGAGGTAATGCCCCTGGTCAGGGCGACGCAGCCCAAGCGATGCCAGCCCCCGTCGCGCTGGACGCAGCAGCGCCTGGTGCCGGTGCCGCGGTCGCAGCCGCGCCGGCTGAAATCTCCCCCATAATGCCAGTTTCCTTGCTGTATGTCCCAGGAGCGCAATGGCTGCCCCAATACGCCGGTAAAATAGACACGCTGACCGGGTTTAAGAAGAAGATCAGCACCCTGCTAGACATGCACGCGATGACTGGTAAGCAGAGGGCCGCTGTGGTGCTGGGACAATTGACTGAGGCAGCAGAATTGGAAGCTGAGTCCTGGACCAATGATGACCGGAGCTCTGTTGAGACCATCTTTGCCAAACTAGCAGCTGCTTTTGAACACCGCACCGAGGGAGAGCTGAGGACGGACTTCTATAACTGCCGGCAGAAGCCCCAAGATAGCATAAGAGCCTATGCCCTCAGGCTGCAGGCTGCACTGCGGGCTCTCAAGCTGGTGGACCCTGTCAGTGATCAGGAAGGAAACCGGATGATGAAGGAACAATTCTTGCGGGGCCTGCGTTCTCCTGAGGATGGGAAGCAGATGAAGCTGTGGTCCCTGGAACACCCTGACGTGGACTTTGCCATTCTGAAAGACAGGGCAGTGAAAGCACTCCAACCTCTTGTGGACACAGACCCCGTCGCACCAGCATGGCCTGCCAGTTCCACGGCTGCAGGAGCGGAATCCTCCTCGCAGGCCCTGGTAACTGCAAAAGGACTCAACACGCCAGCAGAGACCATAAATACACTATCCTCCCAGGTGCAACAGCTCACTAAGGACGTCGCACAAATCCTGAAAGCAATGCAGTTGCCCTCAGAGACCAAAGTCCCTCATCGGATCCTGCTAGCTGACAACCCAGAGGACGTCCCTTGGATGCGGAGGAGAAGAGGTCCCCCAACCCGAGGCAGGAGCAGTGATCGCTATGACTCATCTGGACAACCCATCTGTCGTCGTTGCCAGGAGGCAGGACACTATGCAAGGGCCTGTCCTTTAAACGAGCCAAACCTGGGGCCGGGGGCCAGTCCTCAGGATTAAGAAGATCAGGCCCAAGTCGCTGCTGTGATCAGTACGTGGGTGGACGTCCTGTCCTGTCCATCGTCCTGGACGGGATCCCTACCCCGGCGTTATTGGACACCGGCTCTCAGGTAACCACGATCCCGTATGTCCTGTATCGTAGGTTTTGGTCGGACGACGATCTCCGACCACCGGACCCCTCCCTCACCATCTATGCTGCCAACGGACAACCTATAGACCAGATCGGGGTCAAAGAGGTAACCATAAAGGTGGGAAGGCAGGAAATGAAGGGACAAGGACTGATTGTTGTGGACACTGATATTAGAGAAAGGAACCCGCAAATGATTTTAGGCACTAATGTCATAGAAAATTGCCTAGGGGAAGTGTTGTTGTTGCTTCACCAGATTGTTGAAGGTGCTGAGGGCAGGTCGCAAAGAGCCTTGCAAAAGGAGATCCGAATCATTCTGAGGAAGCAACAGGTAAAACAGGCTGGCGGTGAGATTGGTAGTGTACGGGTGATGGATGCTAACCCCATTGTGATACCCCCACGGAGTGAAATGATGATGTGGTGTAGAGCAGCGGTAGGTCTCAGAGGACAAGACTACCAGGCTGTACTAGAGCCCACTCATTCAGACCACTGGCCCACGATTCTGACAGCCAGGGGGGTAGTTGATGTACACAAGGGACGAGTGCCTGTACGAGTGTTGAACTGTGGGGAGGAGGAAGCCAGACTACCAAGGTACGCTACCATAGCCAAACTGTTTACATGCTCAGATGACGCCATAACACCTGTAGGTCCCCTGACACAAGCTGACTCAACAGAGGATGAGACCTCCCAAAAGCAGTTAGAGGACTGGTGCCAGAAACTACACGTGGGGACTGACTCTACACCCGACTACCAGAAACATGGGGTTTACAGGGTCGTGCAGGAATACGAGCAGGTCTTTAGTAAGAACCCACTAGACTTTGGTAGGATCAAAGGGGTGCAACATCACATACCCACAGGCAGTCATCCTCCCATTAAGGAAAGACATAGGCCTATTCCACCAGCCCATTACCAGCGCACAAAGGACATGCTGAAGGACATGAAGGAGGCAGGCGTCATAAGGGACAGTTGTAGCCCCTGGGCGGCTCCCCTGGTCCTGGTAAGAAAGAAGGATGGCACGATGAGGATGTGTGTGGATTACAGACGGATAAATCAGATAACACACAAGGATGCCTACCCTTTGCCAAGGATAGAGGAATCCCTCGCTGCCTTGAAAGCCTCTAACTACTTTTCTACCCTAGATCTTACTAGTGGCTACTGGCAAGTATCTGTAGCAGAAGAAGATCGGGAGAAGACGGCCTTCACCACCCCAATGGGCCTCTGTGAGTTCAACAGCATGCCATTTGGACTCTGCAATGCCCCCGGGACCTTCCAGAGGCTTATGGAATGCTGCCTAGGGCACCTCAACTTTGAAACCGTCCTGCTCTACCTGGATGATGTCATCGTGTACTCCAAGACCTACGAGGACCACC
Source organism: Anomaloglossus baeobatrachus (assembly GCF_048569485.1). Taxonomy (NCBI): domain Eukaryota; kingdom Metazoa; phylum Chordata; class Amphibia; order Anura; family Aromobatidae; genus Anomaloglossus; species Anomaloglossus baeobatrachus. The sequence continues at coordinate 67,823,602 of NC_134358.1, forward strand.
TGAAACACCTGGCTGAAGTCTTTGAAGCACTATCCCGATATGGAATGAAGCTGAAACCATCCAAGTGCCATTTACTGAAGCCAAAGGTCCAGTACCTAGGTCACGTGGTCAGTGCAGAAGGAGTAGCACCGGACCCAGAGAAGGTCACAGTCATCCAGGAATGGCCCACACCTACTACCGTCCGGGAGGTACGTCAGTTCCTTGGCTTGGTAGGCTACTACAGAAGGTTCATCAAGGGCTACACGAAAATGGCAGCGCCTTTGCAAGAGCTCCTGGTAGGCCACCCAAAGAAGAGAGGAAAGATCTCCGGCCCGCCATTTCACTGGGGAGAAGCAGAAGAACACTCCTTCAGACAAATGAAAGGGGCCTTGACGGGTGAAGAGATCCTAGCCTACCCTGACTACGGTCTGCCATTCGTACTGTACACAGATGCCAGTAATGTGGGACTGGGAGCAGTGCTTTCACAGGTGCAGGGAGGCAAAGAGCGTGTGATTGCTTACGCCAGCAGGAAGCTCAGGCCTACTGAAAGAAACCCAGAGAATTATAGCTCATTCAAGCTAGAGTTCCTGGCCATGGTATGGGCTATCACAGAGCGGTTCAAGCACTACCTGGCAGCCACCAAATTCACTGTCTTCACGGACAACAACCCCCTGACCCACTTGGATACTGCTAAATTGGGTGCCATGGAGCAGCGTTGGGTAGCCCGACTGGCGAATTATGACTTTACTGTCAAGTATCGAGCTGGCCGCAAGAACGGCAACGCAGATGCTCTGTCCAGGATGCCTCACCTAGCAGACGAGGGTGAAGATGTAGATGATCTTGAAGAGATTGAGCTGCCAGCGTTCCATCGCCATGGAGCAAAACAGTGTCGGCAGTCGCGTGCCAACCGCCAAGAGGTGACCCTGAACCCACTACCTCACTACAACTGGAAGGAGACCCAGGAAAATGATCCAGCGGTAGGCTTGGTAAAGAAACTGATCAGCCAGCCGGGCGCCAGCCTTGACAAAGGAGCCCCACCTGAGGCACAGTACCTATGGAAGGAGAGGGGTCGATTATTCATCTATCAAGACAAACTTTACAGGAGCATCATTGACCCGAGGACGCATGAGAAGGTGTGGCAAGTGATTGTACCACAGAAGGATACGAGGATGGTGCTGGAAGCCTATCACAATGGTGCAGGCCACTTTGGTTGGAAGAAACTGGAGGCCCTACTTAAAGTAAGATTCTACTGGGTGGGCATGAGATCTGCCCTAGAGAAGTGGTGTCGAAACTGCGGGCCCTGCAATCTTAGAAGAAAAGACCAGCACAGCCAGAGAGCACCACTCCAGCCAATCCAAACTAAACGGCCTTTGGAGATCGTGGCCCTGGACCATGTAAAGTTGGCACCCAGCAGACAAGGCTACAACTACGCTCTCACTATGGTTGACCACTACTCCAGATTCCTGGTGGTAGTACCAGTCAAGGACTTGACAGGTCAAACTGCAGCCAAAGCTTTCCAGACACACTTCTGTCGACCACATGGCTATCCAGATCAAGTGCTCACTGACCAAGGACCAGCCTTTGAAGCTGAAGTGTTTAAGGAGTTTTGTAACCTATACGGCTGCCAGAAGATCCGTACTACGCCTTACCATCCTCAGACCAATGGCATGTGTGAGAAGATGAACCACATCATTCTCGACCTTCTGAAGACGCTCCCACTAGAAGAACGAAGTCAGTGGCCGGAAAAACTGCCCGATCTAGTGGACATGTATAACAACATCCCTGTGAGTTCCACGAACTGCACACCGGCATACCTGATGAGGGCCAGACCAGGGAGATTGCCAGTAGATCTGGAAATGGGAGTTGAGACCCCTGAAGACCATCTACAAGGTGCTGATTGGGATTCCAACCGCCAAGCCCAATACAAGAAAGTACAAGAGTGTGTGGAGCGAAGCCTGACTCAGCAGCGTGAGAAACAAGAAAAGGCCTACAATCGAAAAGCACCTGCTGTTCCTTTGATGCCAGGAGATATAGTTCTCAAAAGAAAGAGAAGACGTCATAAACTTGACAATCACTGGGAAGAAGAACCCTATACTGTGTTACCATCGACGCTTAGCAATGAAAAGACATGCCTTATCAGCAAGGATGGAGGAAAAACAACAGCTGTCGTTTCTAGAGATCGCTTAAAGAAATGTCCTGAACAACTAAGAATCCCTGAAGAAATTCCCAACCCTTTGCCAGTTCAAGAACCAAAAGAAAAGATGATCCATACTGTACTTGGAGATTTTCCAGCAAGTTGGCCTCAATACAATGGAGCAGTAGTTATTCCGGTTATTACATTCCCTCAATCTGGAGAAGTAAGAGACCCAGAAGAACCTGTTCAGAACCTGGAAGAGCCAAATGTAGCTGAAGCAGAAGACCATGCACTGGTATCAATACCTAGTACACCTATTATTCACATCGAGACACATACATCGGGTGGGAGGACACAACCTCAGACAGATGACAGTATAGTACTGCGTAGGTCAACCCGCAGCAACTTTGGTCAGCTCCCATTACGCTATAGAGAAAGTACAGTTTAGTTCAAAGTGACTGTATGAAATGTAATGTTTAACCTGTTTACAGTTAGGTAACGTTTAAGCGAAATGTGCCCACAAGGACTATTGTGAGACCTCCTTAAAATGTTAGACCACTGGTTATGAACTGGATTTAACCACAAACTTTTGCATTGTAAAAAAAAAAAAAGTTACCTCCTTGGTATCAACCACAGAGTCTGCCTGTTGAGGGGCATGGCTCTGCACCAACAAGGGGGCACGCCTGTTTATGGGGCCTGCCCTCCAACACTCGGAAGCGGGTACGCCTGTTTATGGGGCCTACCTTACACCACTCTCCTCAGGAGAGGAAGATTGGAGGAAAGGTCTGGGGAATGTGATGGCCCAGCCCTGGTCACCAAAAGGACCGGCGACCTACCTCCTGGAGGTTTTTGGGTGGGGTTCGGACATGTGGGTGGTTGGTGGTGGAATGGTACCTGGTATGTTTAAATGTAAATAATTGCCCCTGTGTGGGAAAAGTTTGTATTTACCCTTTCTCTTGTCTTTGCAGCCCGAGGACGTGCTGATGATAACTAAGGGGGAATGTGGCGCCCCTGACCTGGTCAGGCACCACAGAGTATTGCACCCATGCGGGAGCAATGCTTCCAGGTAATCTCCAAAGGCCAGGATGAGGTGCACACACAAACATATAGTGACCAGGCCTCCCACATTACCAGAGGGGACCCTTGGGTAGCCAGAAGGGGTTAACTTTCAATTACCAGCTGGGGGTGTGTTCAGGGGCTGGTTGCTAGGAAGCAGGGCAGAGAGAGAGAGGAAGAGGAGAGTCTGGAGGAAGAAGTTGAAGTGTGTGGAAGGGAGCAGAGGAGCTCTCGTGTCAGACAGGTCCTGAGGAGTGCAGTAGCTGAAAGCGGGGGAGAAAGGAGTACCGTGGGTCGGCCTGAAAATCATCCAGAGAGAAGGGTGGCTGAGTACGGAGATCCCGGTATCCGAGCACACAAGGGGAACTAGGTCCCCAGTACAGGCAGCAGATCATCCAGAGCTGCTTAACCTACAGGTGGGGGGGGGGGTACTTCATGCCCTCACCACGACTACACAGAGCTTGAGCCAAGCAGCAATCACCAGGCCCATAAGGGGACAGGGCCAGAAGCCATCCCACCAAGGCCACGCTGCCGGCAGACGAGCCAGAGAGAGGGGAGCAGGGTGGTAACAGCTTCCCTGGAGGGGTCCTACCACGCTTCAAGCAAAGGATCCTCCTAAAACAGAAAGAGTGCAAGGAAGGCGAGCGGACAGCTACCCTCAGAACGGCCTCCTGGAATTCCTGGTTCAACCTGGTTATCACAGTGTCGCCCGGGCATCTCACCGTGACCTCCAAACAGTGAGTAAACACGTTGAAAGACTTCTTGGACTGTGTTTGAGTCATTCTGCGACCTGTGGTCCCACACACATACACCGGGGCCTGGGGCTTGCCTCACTCTCAGGGGGCTAATATACTGACTGCACCCACCATCAGCCCCAGGCATCCCTTAATCTGCAGTGGCGGTCCCCGCTGACCGCAATACTGAGAGTGGCGTCACGACAATCCTAAAAGAAGGTTCCCTACCTGTGACCAGACTGTTCCATCCACGTGGAGTCCCTGAAGGTACTGCACCGACACATACTAGCGGGGCTTCACACATGCTCATTAGATACTTCAATGCAAAAAGTCTGACTATAACTGCTAAAGTACAATGTACAGCTGGATTTGCTTAACAACAGGAAGCTAAAGTCTAAAAAGCCCCTGTTGCTAGCGTTCAAATTCCAAGATTTTTTTTTGTTATTTTTAATAAAGAATGTGATATGAAAATAAAATATATTCTAAAAATGTTTAAAAAATGCAATTATCACAAAAACCTGATTTAACAATGGGGCTTTTTTGATAATGCATTCCCTGTAAAGAAGCACTCCCATCAGTGTCTATCCTATTAGCATATTGCTATCATCATTTTATATAGCAGTGTACTTACAATTACTCATTTTGCCTTTCTACCCAGTTAATTCTTCTGTTTTCTCTTTTCTCTGCTATACTTAGAAACAGTCACTTTTCCCAGCATGAGTCATCTCCCTCTTCAACTCCTGACCCAGCCACTTCGATCCTCTCCTGTCTTTTCCCTCATCGAGGGAAAAGAGACTTCCTGTTTCTACATAGAGCTGAGAAGGATTCAGCTAGCCAGTTTTTAATCACATGATGTCATAGACCTAATGGAAAATAGAAATATTGACTGAGTAGAAGCGGAAAATGAGCCATTGTAAGTACACAGTGCAATATAATATGATGACTGCAATATATTAAGAGGATAACAACTTTGATGGGAGTGCATCTTTAAAAAAGTTGACAAGGGGAAAAAAAGTTATTTTTTTTTAAGCAACAACCAAATAACACAAACCAAAATACTCTAATTCAGAATTTTCCGATGTCCAGACCCCAGATCTCATCTCACAATCCCGAACACATCCTTCTTTCGGCTGGGCCAGACACAAACAGAAGTAAGCAACCACTCCCCTCTGTTGGGGTAAAGCAGGCGGAAGGCGTCTGAGCAGTGTGACACAGTCATGAATCGAGACATCAGGCAGTGTTCAGACTAAGGGAGTAGTAGTTAATTTTTATTCATTTTAATTCAGGCAAAAAATATCCTTATTTCCCTAGACATAGACAACTCCTGTAGCTAAAAACTTGCAAGAAAAGGGAGACATTTTGCTGCAGAAAACAGGAAGTGAGCCTCTAAGATATGTTGGAAGATTTAATAGACTATTGAGTAGTGAATGACAAATTTATTCCGCTGGAATTGGATTTTACAATAACTCATTGCCATGCTAGGTACGGGGAAGTACCAAGTAGGCAGCAAAAAGGTAAGGGAACCCTGCGTCTAGGGAAGAGGGAGATGGTGACCCCTGACCAAGCCTACTGCTGGTCTCTGGGGTCCCTTATCACCCTAGATATGTTTAGCACCGCTGAGCCGAATACCTGACCCTAGGTATCCCTAGTGCTGGACCCTAAAGGAAGTCACAAGGAGAACACACAGGGAAGAAAGCATGAAATACTTATCCACAGAGGTTCAGCAAAGCTTCAGCAACGAACAAGCCACCTGCTTGCATCAGAGCTAGAATGAACTGAATAGTATCACCAGCACCAGCCCAGGGAAGAAGGGAGTATTTAAGCACCAAGACATTACAGATGATCAGCAGCTGGGTGGAAGGCGAGCTTGGGCTGGGTCCAAAAGAGGGCAATATTAAAATCCAGAAGGAAAGCTACCTAATACAATGAATACTGACAGCAGGAATACTAGAAAGTCAGGGAGTATTTAGCCAAATGCTGTGACTTTCTATTGCTAGACACCACATGACTGTCTGTCACCCGTGACACACCCGTGACACCCATAATCTCTAGAATACTTATTTTTGTGCTTTGCTTCACTAGCCACTATTTTACTGGAAAAGGCAAGGGAAATGGTAAAAAATATAAAGAAAACTCATCTTACAACTCACCTCTATAGCCACCCCACTATTCACTGCCTGAAATTGTGTCCTCAAGATCGCTTAATTTTTCAGATGCGCAAGCATATCTCTGGTGTCTAGATTCTAGAATGGGACTTCCGGAAAGGCCTGGCCTTTTACTCAAGGTCATTATGTGACGCCCCTGGGCTTCAGGCGCCACAGAGTATTACACCACTTTTATGGGGTAATATCTATCCTGGGTTAGGAGGGGGTTAACTGTCGGTGCCTTCACAAAACCATACACACAAAACAATAAGGTGCTTCCCACAGGAGGGTAGACTAGGGCAGACAGGGCAGTTAGCCATCACGAAGCATGGGACTTCCCCAGTCGCTAGGACAACCACTGGGGGCGGGCACTACTTGGGGTAAGAAGTAGGCGCAACCATCTCACTAGAGCAGTCTTTCATGGGCACAGCTTGGGCTAACATCTGACACAAACAACAGGAGTTGAGCATTCCTCTCTCTACTTGGGCCCGTGGCTTGGAGCAGTAGGCTCGGCCCGAGTTCCGGATAGCAACCAAGGGACACTTCAATAGAAAGACTATCCGGGATTGGCTGGAGCCCATCGTGGCAGAGATTGGTACTCTGGAGCAGCGCCTGAACTACTTGTGAGTAAAAGACCTGGAACTGCAGCCCCTGCCTCTGCCTCTCATTTGCCGGCGCTGGAGCCCAGCGCTGCGGCGCCAATGGGGACTACCACCACTCCCGTTCATCCTCCATCATTCTCCCCGGGGTAACCCCGCTCCGCATGTGGGGAGCGACACCATCCCGGCTGTGACCATTACCATCAGAAAGAAGCACTCGCAGCGGCGGGCCATCCCTGGCCGTGGACCACAGGTGGCGTCAAGACTTTCCTAACCATCACTACCACCCCCAATCTCCATCATTCCTCCCATACACTGCCATCTTTCCCCTTTTGTACGCCTCGGGGTCACAAAATCGGGACAGGCCAGCCCGTGACGACGCAGAGGATCTGCATCTCCGTCCTGGCGACGAGTCAGGTGAAAACCCCTCGACCCCGGGGTATTACAATTGCACACCCTGCCATGTCTCGTCATGATGACCTTGCAGGAAACATGAACTTCCGAGGCTCATTCTACAGATGGTGTGGGATGACTGAAAAAAGAGGTTCTGAGGACCGGATGGCAGGTAGTGAGCAGTGGAGCGACCAGAAAGGTGAGCAATGAGGTGTTTGCATGTATTTATATATTTATTTTAAATTATATATAATACGGATAATTCAATTAGATTAACTTTGCTGCAGATCAAATTACCCGTAAAAATCCATGCAGTTTGGTGCATTTGAATTTTGCCAGATTTGCTCATCTCTACTAATGAGTCCATACTTAGAAGTCACAGACAGCAGTGCATCCAGTCCAAAGCGACAAAACATTCTGCTAAGCATATCTGATCAGTCCAGTTTGGGTTGAATTAATGCAGATTTGTGGATACAGAACAATATCTGCAGTTGGTGATTTGCTTCTGATTGATGGGCGTCCCAGTTATTTTTAACCTCTTTTTGGCTCTCAAAAGAATGCAGCAAAATGTCGGCCGGCTTACAATCTCTACTTACAATGAATGCACGCTCAGCTGAGCTGAGCATGCATGTGTATAGGAGTCAGGAGACCTGGCACTTGGACGACCAGAGCTTTCTAGTGTGTTTGACCAGTTGTAGAAACCTTAGCCTAAGGGGCACTTTGCACACTACGACATCGCAAGCCGATGCTGCGATGCCGTGCGAGATAGTCCCCGCCCCCGTCGCAGCTGCAATATCATGGTGATAGCTGGCGCAGCGAACATTATCGCTACGCAAGCTTCACATGCACTCACCTGCCCTGCGACATCGCTCTGGCCGGCGACCAGCCTCCTTATTAAGGGGTCGTGTGGCGTCATAGCGACGTCACACGGCAGGCGGCCAATAGAAGCGGAGGGGCAGAGATGAGCGGGACATAAACATCCCGCCCACCTCCTTCCTTCCGCATAGCTGGCGTGAGCCGCAGGACGCAGGTAGGAGATGTTCCTCGCTCCTGCGGCTTCATACACAGCGATGTGTGCTGCCGCAGGAACGAGGAACAACATCCTAACATCAGTCATTTCCAAATTATGGAAATGACGACGCTACACCGATGATACGATTACGACGATTTTGTGCTCGTTAATCGTATCAAAAAGGCTTTACACGCTACGATATCGCCTGCGACGCCGGATGTGCGTCACTTTCAATTTGACCCCACCGACATCACACCTGCGATGTCGTAGTGTGCAAAGTGCCCCTAAGGCCGGAGTCACACTTGCGAGAGACTCACGCGAGTCTCGTATCACATCGCCCGGCATGGCCGCACACTCTCCGGACAGGAATGTCTCAGCTGCATAGAAATACATACAGCCGACCCGCCCCTGTCAGGAGAGTGTGCGGCCATGCCGGGCGATGTGATACGAGACTCGCGTGAGTCTCTCGCAAGTGTGACTCTGGCCTAACATTTTGAGAAGAAATGTGTTATTCATTAATGATTCCATGCTTTGTAATAGATCACATTATGACTTTCCCATGAATAAAAAAAAAAAAAAAATGCAAAACCGCCCACCCCACAACCCTTTTGGGGATGGAATATCTGTAGATAAATAAATAATCCTCCCAGTTTTTTTTCCTTGTTCCAAAACCAAGTTTTGGTGCTGTCATAAGAGATAGGAAATGTCTGCGAACTCTTCTTAAATGACAACTCTATACGGTCTAATCGCCATGACTGATTAATTGCTATTCATTTGTTAAAGTGAAGAAATGAGGCCTGGGGGTTTCTACTGAATACTTGGCTCTTTCTTAACTAAATATTGCAGCACTGGAAATAATGAATAATTTCCAATCAGCAGCCATGAACTGGAATCATGTTAGGTAGCCCTTTATTCTAGATACTAATAATTATATTCTCTTTAATCCCGGACAATGATCAACACCAAACCGGGGCTGAGACGTGGACCTCCGCTGCAACAGGGATCAGCACGGTCACATTTCATGGTAAGTGGCCACAATAGGTCAAAGAACAAAGAAAGTAAATATATTTATAAAGAATAAGGAATGGCTGTATCCAATATATGTTTACATTTGTTATTTTGTCATTACTACACTGCCGGTTGCAAGACCAAACAGTCGTGTGACCCCAGGTATACAATATGCATATTCCCAGCCACATTATGACTACATGTGGGTGGCTCAATACATGTGAATTGAGTGAAGCCACGCATATTTAGTGTGAATGTGGCCAGTAGTATGTAGGTTTTGTCTGAATGTGGCCAATAGTATGCACATTTAATCTGACTGTGGCTGGGAGTATGAACGTTTAGTCTGAATGTGGCCGGTAGTATACAAGTTTAGTATGTATGTGGCCGGTAGTATGCATGTTTAGTCTGAATGTGGCCGGTAGTATGCATGTTTAGTCTGAATGTGTCTGATAGTATACAAGTTTAGTATGTATGTGGCCGGTAGTATGCATGTTTAGTCTGAATGTGTCTGATAGTATACAAGTTTAGTATGTATGTGGCCGGTAGTATGCATGTTTAGTCTGAATGTGTCTGATAGTATACAAGTTTAGTCTCTATGTGGCCAGAAGTATGCCAATTTAGTCTGAATGTGGCCAATGGTATGCAAGTTTAGTCTGAATGTGGCGGATAGTATGCACAATTAATCTGAATGTGGCCGGGAGTATGAACGTTTAGCCTGAATGTGGCAGGTAGTATGCAAGTTTAGTCTGAAAGTGTCCAGAAGTATGCATGTTTAATCTAAATGTAGCCATTAGTATGCACAATTAGTCTAAATGGGGCCGATGGTATGCACATGTGATCTCAATGTGGCAGGGAGTATGAACATTTAGTCTGAATGTGGCCAGTAGTATGCAAGTTTAGTCTGAATGTGGCCATAAGCATGCACGTTTAGTCTGAATGTGGCCATTAGCATGCACGTTTAGTATGAATGTGGCCAGTAGTATGCACGTTTAGTCTGAATGTGTCCAGGAGTATGCAAGTTTAGTTTGAATGTGGCCAGTGGTATGCACGTTTAGTCTGAATGTGGCCAGTAATATGCACGTTTAGTCTGAATGTGGCCAGTAATATGCACGTTTAGTCTGAATGTGGCTGGGAGTATGCACGTTTAGTCTGAATGTGGCCGAGAGTATGTACATTTACTCTTAATGTGGCCGGTAATATACACGTTTAGTCTGGATGTGGCCGGTAATATGCACGTTTAGTCTGAATGTGGCCGAGAGTATGTACATTTACTCTGTATGTGGCCGGTAATATACATGTTTAGTCTGGATGTGGCCGGTAGTATGCATGTTTAGTCTGAATGTGGCCGAGAGTATGTACATTTAGTCTGTATGTGGCCAGTAATATACACATTTATTCTGAATGTGGCTGGGAGTATGCAGGTTTAGTCTGAATGTGGCCAGTAATATGCACGTTTAGTCTGAATGTGGCTGGGAGTATGCACGTTTAGTCTGAATGTGGCCAAGTGTATGTAAATTTAATCTGTATGTGGCCGGTAATATACACATTTAGTCTGGATGTGGCCGGTAGTATGCACGTTTAGTCTGAATGTGGCCGAGAGTATATAGATTTAGTCTATATGTGGCCGGTAATATACACATTTAGTCTCGATGTGGCCGGTAGTATGCACGTTTAGTCTGAATGTGACCAAGAGTATGTACATTTAGTCTGTATGTGGCCGGTAATATACACATTTAGTCTGGATGTGGCCGGTAGTATGCACGTTTAGTCTGAATGTGGCCAGGAGGATGAATGTTTAGTCTGAATGTGGCTGGGAGTATGCATATTGCAAACTTGGTGGTCACACGATTGCTCTGTGTCTTTGCTGGCATCGGTGAATATTCCCAGCAAATAGAGTGACTGCAGACTTTCATAATAAACCAAGTCACCCCCTATAATGTTGGCAACAATAGAAATATGAAGACCAGAGGACATGGAGTTAAATCCTGAAACAAATTTAATTTATTGAGAATTACAATAAAGTGCAATTGTGCATGAAAGATAAGAACAGGAGGAAAGATCTGTGGGCGGCACGGTGGCTCAGTGGCTAGCACTGCAGTCTTGCAGCGCTGGGGTCCTGGGTTCAAATCCCACCAAGGACACCATCTGCAAGGAGTTTGTATGTTCTCCCCGTGTTTGCGTGGGTTTCCTCCGGGTACTCCGGTTTCCTCCCACATTCCAAAGACATACAGATAGGGACTCTAGATTGTGAGCCCCAATGGGGACAGTGTTGCCAATGTATGTAAAGTGCTATGGAATTAATAGCGCTATATAAATGAATAAAATTATTATTATTATTATTATTAAAAGAAAAAAGTCCCAAAAAGTCCTGCAAAATACATATACAGATACAAGGGCACAAATATAGGGTGACAAAGTTGAATAAATGCAGGACAGAGAGAAACACCACAACCAGGCCCCTGGGATAGTTAAAGAACCAGTTTACTAGAGCTGCATACAGAAAAATAGGCAGCAATAAATGTAAATCATACAAGTAAATACTGCGTACAGCCCAGAGAACCGGAAGAGTGCAAACAAGAGCAATGCTCCTAAGAGTAGTTACCTAATTAGAAACAAGGCCCAGAATCCAGAGTGGTGTACCCCAACGCACGTTTTACTGCCTACAGGGTCAACTGCTGCTGATGAACATGGTAAATTAAACCTCCCCAAACAATTGTTGAATTGCAATTCTTTGCAATTTTAAACGCACTTGGAAGAAGGGGAGGAAAAAACTAAAGTGCAAAAATAGAAAATCTTAATGTTGTGAAGGGGTTAAGGAAGCTTAGTGCAGTAGATGATAGACTCATCATTCTTACTTCCATTCAAAATCAGAAGATGTCCAGCAGGGCCATCAGCTCAAACCTGACAGCAACCAATAGGACCCGGCTAGTAGTATGGCTAGAAGTGGTCTTCATGGAGAAACTGTGGCCAAAAACCAAACTTTTGCGAAGAAAACAAGGTCCACCGACTAAGCTGTGCACAAAATCATAGAAAATGGGGTGCAGAAAAATGACAGCGGGTGATCTGGACTGATGAGTCAAAATGTGAAATTTTTGGCCATACATGAAGGCAGTTTGTTGCTGAAGGGTTGGAGAGTGGTACAATAATAAGGGTCTGCAACAACAGTCAAGTATGTTGGAAGGTCCTTGCAAGTTTGGGGCTGAATTTCAGTAAATGGAGTTGGGGATTTGGTCTAGATTGATGGTGTTCTTAATGCTGAAATGTAAAGGCAGATACGTATCATGTGATATCATCGGGGGGGGGGGGGCATTTGATTGTCTCCAAATTTATTCGACAGCAGGAAAACGACCCCAAACACACAGCGAATGTCATTAAGACCTATCTTTAGTGTCAAAAAGAACAAGGTGTCCTGGAAGTCATGATTTGGCCCCCACAGAGCCGTGATCTCCCAATGATTGAGTCTGTCTGGGATTACATGAAGAGACAGACGGATGCGCACAAACCTACATCCACAGATCTGCGATTAGGTCTCCAAGATGTTTCAAAAAAAAAATCTTCCTTCAAAAACTGTGAACAAATGTATTTAGAATTGATTCTGTTTTGAAAGGGCGGCCATATCAAATATAGATTTTAGATTTCTCCTTTATTCAACTTTACATCTTGTTAAATTAAATATAGGTATATATAGCAATATGCAAAAGCTTTAGGTGTGAAAAAATGTGTTACATAAAAATGCTCTCACAAATAGAAGTGTTAAAAACCAAACAATGAACAAAATGTAATGTTAATTAGCAGAAAACTCTAACATCAATATTTTTGGTGTCACAGCGCTTTACCTTCAAAACTGCAACAACGCAGCAATTCTTCTAGGTACACTAGCACACAATTTGCACACAATGTATATGTGTATATATATGTATATATATATGTATATATATATATATATATATATATATATATATATATATATATATATATATATATATAGAATAATATTTAATCCACATTTATGTTGACAATGGTTACATATTATTAATATTATTGACATCATTACCATTATTACTAGTAGCAATATAAGCAAAATTATAAGTGTTATGATAATATAGTATTAGCTTTACTAATTGTGAAGATCTGAGGTTGTAGATTCTATTAATCATCTAGGCAGATTACTGATGCAATTATTTGTATTATTCCATCCATGGTCTTACAGTAACTCTGGGTAGATGGCCAATATGAGATGCCCAAAGTCCACGGGATCCCAAACCAAGACTAGTAGTTCTATTACTCCCGTACCAGGTGATACCCACTGTCTCCAAACTTTTGGTTGACACACAGCTTTATATCTCCCACTGGTATGGCCTGCAGTCACAGCCTATGCTCCTCCACATGATGGATACCACAACCTTAGAGCGTGTATTCAGCTCCAGCCGGGAACAACCCTATTCCCCTCATCAGTGTCCTAAGTACCCCAGGTTGCCCCTGTATTTGAGCCTGGCACACGGAGAACCTCAAACCCAAAGCTATCTGTGCATTTCTGGAGGTATTTTCCTGAGGCCAAGACCCTTACCTGGGAATGCATGTGAGACATTCTGTGGTGATGGCTTCACTAGGTCTACTATCACCATCCACAAAATACAACTAGTGACTGGGAGAACAATGGCTTAATTGACTATCAAGAGTAATGGAATGATTGCCTTACTCTAACAATCTCATGCCTGGCCTTCTGTGTACCTTTAACTGACAAGCAAGAAAATATCTAAAAAAAACCCACAAAAATTAGATTGTCATCACTAGGGCTCCATGCTAGAAAAAGTCTGCATCCATTAGAGCCATGGATTTCGCTCTACATCCATTACCAATCTCATGCCTGGCCTAATGACAAGCAAGAAAATATATACTAAAACACAACAATGAGATCAACAATAAGATCATCGTAACCCAAGCTTCTTGCTGGAAAAAGTCTGCATCCCTTAGAGTCATGGACTGCGCTCTACATACATTACCAATCTCATGCCTGGCCTTCTGTGCACCTTAAACTTAAACAAGCAAGAAAATATCTAATACAACACAATGATAACAACAATGAGCTCGACGTCACCAGCGCTCTGTGCTGGAAAAAGTCTGCATCCCTAAGGGGTACTTTACACGCTGTGATATTGGGACCGATATCGCTAGCGAGCATACCCGCCTCCATCGTTTGTGCGTCATGGGCAAATCGCTGCCCGTGGTGCACAACATCGCTAACACCCGTCACACGGACTTACCTGCCTAACGACGTCGCTGTTGCCTGTAAACCGCCTCCTTTCTAAGGGGGCGGTTCGTGCGGCGTCACAGCGACTTCACACAGCAGCCGTCCAATAGCAGAGGAGGGGCGGAGATGAGCGGCTGGAACTTGCCACCCACCTCCTTCCTTCCTCATTGCCGGTGGACGGAGGTAAGGAGATGTTTGTCGCTCCTGCGGTGTCACACATAGCGATTTGTGATGCCGCAGGAACGACGAACAGCATCGCTACTCACCAGACAACGATATTTGGTGTTTGGACGACCTCTCCAAGACCAAATATTTTTACAACTTTTGCAATCGTTGAACGTCGCTCGTACGTGTCACACGCGGCGATGTCGCTAACGATGCCAGATGTGCGTCATAAACACTGTGACCCCGATGATAAATCATTAGCGATATCGCAGCGTGTAAAGTACCCCTTAGAGTCATGGACTGCGCTCTACATCCATTACCAATCTCATACCAGGCCAGACCTTCTGTGCATTGTAAACTGACAAGCAAGAAAATTTCTAATAAAACAAAACAATGAAAACAACAATGAGATCGACATAACCAGGACTCCATGCTGGAAAAATCTGCCTCCCTTAGGGGTACTTTGCACGCTGCGACATCGCAAGCCAATGCTGCGATGTCGAGCGCGATAGTCCTCGCCCTGTCGCAGCAGCAATATCTTGTGATTGCTGGTGTAGCGAACATTATCGCTACGCCAGCTTCACATGCACTCACCTGCCCTGCGACGTCGCTCTGGCCGGCGATCCGCCTCCTTCCTAAGGGGCGCGGGTCGTGCGGCGTCACAGCGACGTCACACGGCAGGCGGCCAATAGCAGCGGAGGGGCGGAGATGAGCAGGATGTAAACATCCCGCCCACCTCCTTCCTTACGCATTGCAGCCGGGACGCAGGTAAGGAGATGTTCCTCGCTCCTGCGGCTTCATACACAACGATGTGCGCTGCCGCAGGAACGAGGAACAACATCGTACCTGTCGCTGCACTGGCATTATGGAAATGTCCGACCCTACACCGATGATACGATGATGACGCTTTTGCGCTCGTTAATCGTATCAAAAAGGATTTGCACACTACGATATCGACTGCGACACCGGATGTGCGTCACTTTCGATTTGACCCCACCGACATCGCACCTGAGATGTCGTTGTGTGCAAAGTACCCCTTAGAGTCATAATGGACTGGGCTCTACATCCATTGGTTCACTATTTTTTTGCCCACAGCCAACTCCTCCCAGTAATATTTTAAATATTTAAGTAACTAATAATTATTATTATTGCCATTGTTATTGTTATTAGTAGTAATAGTAGTCTCGATAGTAGTAATAATGGAAGCAGCAATAGTCTCAGCTATATGACTTCCTTCCAATGTATTATGCGGGTTTTCTCATAAGGATCTCTAATTCCCAGGACATTATATCTCTCCGAACAAACTCATCCATGCATATATAGCCTAACAATATAAATATAGGCATCATTGCTATCACCACCCCATCATCATCATCACCATTATTATAAACAGAATGTAATTAACTCATTTACATTCAATGTAAAAAAGAAAAAAAAAAAAAGAAAAAAACAATCCATGTGTTAAATTGTCATTAATGTATGTACTCAATGCTTTATTGTTTAATCCAAAAGCGACAGTGTCAAATTAATTGGGAAATAAATGTAATTCCCTGGTGCGCCTCACTCTTTATTATCTATGTGTTGTTGTTGTTTTTTTTTTTCCTTTCCTTTCTCAATAATTTACAAATAAATGTGTTGTCGTTCCTCCTGTGAAGTTTTGCTGTTGTTATTGTTGTTGTGGCTCTTGTAAGATGAGTTGTGTTCAAACTAAAAAAAAAAATAAATAAAAAAAAAATTAAAAAAAAATAAATAAATAAAAAAAGATGAAGCCAACATTGAAATTCATCTCACAGTCCAGAATTTACTTAACGGCCAGCCTGTGCGCTGTGATAAACGGAATGATGATCCGGCAACATGTCTTTATCCATGGTTTGCTTTAATTAACACCGGCTTGTTTGTTGAAAAGATGATTAATATGCCAATGAAAATTGCATAATTGAATACCACAACACTGGCACAATCAGGACGACACATGCAGGATTTTATTTTTTTTTATATATATATTTTTTTTTTTATTAACATTTTTTTTTTATATTTATTATTGTTACTATTGTTCTTGGTGTTCTCTTTTCTGGAATTCCTTTTTGACCAAATGTTAGAGGAAAAAGAGGAGGATTGTGCTTGGGATTCATCCAAACAAATACAAAAATAATTAAATAAAAAAATAAAAGGCACAATATGTGCGGCTTCAAATATTGTGGCTTCTGTTAATTAGTCCTCACGTTTGGTCCTGGTCAAATGCTGGGCAATTAAATAAAAATACCAGCTAGGCTGGCATCTCGAATTGACAGAAGTTGTCAACTTAATTAACGTTAGTTAGACCTTATGCACGATGCCGAGCCGTGTGCACAAAGGCAGTATGGCGGCACGTAGCGCCCCCGTGGCTTCATAATACAAAGCCATAGGCACTCTGTGGGTCGCCATATGGCACTCTGTATGGCGTAATAAAAAGATCACCCCTACAAGCATTGCTTCATAGCACTGTGTCAAGGTGACAGGACAAAAATGTTCTGTCCAGTTTCTATTGAATCTGACACAACCCTGAATTTGGAGGCCAACAGAGGTACAATACGTGCCCTAGAGACTTATTTGACCATATTATGGTTCTCTACAGCTTGAAGCCATGACCGGTTGTGCTATACATAACAGTGCATCAGCACTGCTATGTACAGTATAGTGAAAATCACGAGAGAGCCATAGGCACCCCTACAAGCATTGCTTCATAGCACTGTGTCAAGGTGACATGATAATAATTGTCTGTCCAATTTCTATTGAAACTAACAGAACTCTGAATTTGGAGGCCGACAGAGATACAATAACCTCCCTAGAGACTTGTTTGACCGTATTATGGCTCTCCACAACTTGGAAGCCATGATTACTTGTGCTATACACAACAGTGCATCAGCACTGCTATGTATAGTGAAAATCACGAGAGCCATAGGCACTGTGGGTCGCCATATGATTCTCTGTATGGCATATTACAAAGATCACCCCTACAAGCATTGCTTCATAATACTGAGTCAAGGTGACATGGCAATACATTTCTGTCCAGTTTCTATTGAATCTAATATAACTCTGAATTTGGAGGCCAACAGAGGTACAATAACCTCCTTAGAGACTTGTTTGAACACAATGTCACCATATTATGGCTCTCTACAACTTGAAGCCATGATCGCTCGTGCTATACACAACAGTGCATCAGCACTGCTATGTATAGTGAAAATCACGAGAGCCATAAGCACTCTGTGGGTCGCCATATGATTCTCTGCATGGCGTACTACAAAGATCACCCCTACAAGCATTGCTTCATAATACTGTATCAAGGTGACATGTCAATACATTTCTGTCCAGTTCTATTGAATCTAACATAACTCTGAATTTGGAGGCCAACAGAGGTACAATAAGTTCCCAGAAACTTCTGTGACCATATTATGGCTGTCTACAGCTTGAAGCCATGATTGGTTGTGCTATACATAACAGTGCATCAGCACTGCTATGTACAGTATAGTGAAAATCACGAGAGAGCCATAGGCACCCCTACAAGCATTGCTTCATAGCACTGTGTCAAGGTGACATGACAATAATTGTCTGTCCAATTTCTATTGAAACTAACAGAACTCTGAATTTGGAGGCCGACAGAGGTACAATAACCTCCCTAGAGACTTGTTTGAGCACCATGTTACCATATTATGGCTCTCTACAACTTGAAGCCATGATCGCTTGTGCTATACATAACAGTGCATCAGCACTGCTATGTATAGTGAAAATCATAACAGAGCCATAGGCACTCTGTGGGTCGCCATATGATTCTCTGTGTGGCATATTACAAAGATCACCCCTACAAGCATTGCTTCATAATACTGTGTCAAGGTGACATGGCAATACATTTCTGTCCAGTTTCTATTGAATCTAATATAACTCTGAATTTGGAGGCCAACAGATGTACAATAACCTCCCTAGAGACTTGTTTGACCATATTATGGCTCTTTACAAATTAAAGCCATGATCGATTGTGCTATACATAACAGTGCATCAGCACTGCTATGTATAGGGAAAATCATGAGAGTGCCATAGGCACTCTGTGGGTCGCCGTATGGTACTCTATATGGCATATTAGAAAGATCACCCCTACAAGCATTGCTTCATAGCACTGTGTCAAGGTGACATGACAATAATTTTCTGTAGTTTCTATTGAATCTAACATAACTCTGAATTTTGAGTCCAACAGAGGTACAATAGAGACTTCTTTGAGCACCATATTACCATATTATGGTTCTCTACAACTTGAAGCCGTGATCGCTTTTGTTATACATAATAGTGCATCAGCACTGCTATGTATAGTGAAAATCACGATCTCCTAATCATGATCTAAAGGATGGCTTTCACATAACTGGAAAAACAGGCCAGCAGACGTAAAATAAGTTCCCAGAGACTTCTTTGAGCACCATATTACCATATTATGGCTCTCTACAACTTGAAGCCATGATCGCTTGTGCTATACATAACAGTGCATCAGCACTGCTATGTATAGTGAAAATCATGATCTGCTAGTCATGATCTAAAAGCTGGCTTTCACAGGAGAATCGGAATAACAGGCACGTTGGTCTTCAGCAGACCCTCAGCTGTCATGGCAAACCATTGGCGCCCAAATATTAGGTCATGGGTGCACCAATGCGAGCGTGGAAAGACCTACCCCCCTGCAAGTGCATGTTAAATGTCAGAGATTGACAGATGTATTTATCAGGTTAACATGTTAAATGCACATGATGACTGATAAAATCAGCCATTATCTGCTGGGAAGAGTCGGGCTCAGTGTGCAAGCCTGTATTAAAGGCAGGGACACAACCTTTGATGTACATGTGCCAAGTCAGGTTATCCTACCTGTTCAGTTTGGAAAAATGAAAACTTAGGGGTACTTTGCATGCTGCGACATTGCAAGCCGATGCTTGCGGTGCCGAGCGTGATAGTCCCCGCCCCCGTCGCAGCAGCGATATCTTATGATTGCTGCCGTAGCGAACATTATCGCTCTGCGGCTTCATACGCACTTACCTGCCCTGTGATGTCGCTCTAGATGGTGACCCGCCTCCTTCCTAAGGGGGCGGGTCGTGCGGCGTCACAGCGACGTCACACGGCCAATAGAAGCGGAGGGGCGGAGATGAGCGGGATGTAAACATCCCGCCCACCTCTTTCCTTCCGCATAGCCGGCGTGAGCCGCGGTGACGCTGGTAAGCTGATGTTCCTCACTCCTGCGGCTTCATACACAGCAATGTGTGCTGCCGCAGGAACGAGGAACAACATCGTACCGTCGCTGCCGCGCAATTATGAAAATGTCGGACGCTACACCAATGATACGATTACGATGCTTTCGCGCTCGTTAATCGTATCAAAAACGCTTTACACACTACAATATCGACAGCGACGCCGGATGTGCGTTACTTTCGATTTGACCCCACCGACATCGCACCTGCGATATCGTAGTGTGCAAATTGCCCCTTAGAGGTGATCATATTACAATGTACAATTTTATGAAGGGGACAGTACACGGATCTTTCTTATGATCTTTTTACACCTAGGCCTGCGACAGGGATAAGGGGGCATCCTTTACATCAAGAGGAAAGAAGGTTTAATAATTATTACTGTCAGAGATTCTTTACTGTAAGAGCAGTGAGTCTATGGAACTCTCTGCACATGATGCCATAATGGTTGATCCACTACAAGGAGGCCTGAATGTGTTTATTGAAAAAAATAATATTACAAGTTATGGCTGGGCAGTAGATTCTAGCTTGATGTTAGTGCCTGCCTAATGGGATTTTTGCCTTCTTCTAGACCAACATTAGGCTACAGGTTGATCTTGATGGACCTTAAAAACAATATAGGGCCGGATTAATCATTTTTGATTTATTGAAGTCACTTTCCTGTTTTGCGTTGGTATTCACTGCCATAATTTGAGCCAAATTCTTCAAAATATAGCACACACGTGTCATGGATTCGGCTGAAGGTCAAAAATGCTTTCTAGTTTTGTCTTTAATAAGTTTTTGAGACTTTTTGGCACCAAAATTCACAAATTCTTTAAAAAGTTGCAAAAATATGACAAATTGAAAGCTTGCCAGAAACCTCACTCCAGGCAGGAACTGGAGTAAGATGTGCCAAGAAAGGGACGTTTGATAAAAGTAGCAATTCATGAATCTGTCTAAGGTCCCCTTCATATAGGGCATTAAATACTGCATGTGTGGCACGTTCTGTTTTGGCCATTTGCCGCCTGTCCTGTGTGACACAATGGAATACAATGCATTC
Source organism: Anomaloglossus baeobatrachus (assembly GCF_048569485.1). Lineage (NCBI taxonomy): Eukaryota > Metazoa > Chordata > Amphibia > Anura > Aromobatidae > Anomaloglossus > Anomaloglossus baeobatrachus. The sequence goes on from NC_134358.1 coordinate 67,844,371, forward strand.
AAGAAATTACTGATGTTTATGTGTTAAAGATACACAAAGATAATGATATAAAGAAAGACAGATAGAGGGATGGGTAGATAGATAGATAGATAGATAACTTCACCACCACATAAATTGCTTATTGTCCAGCGCTCTATTAACCTAATAAATAAATAAATAAAAAAAAATTACATGGGTCTTCCCAGTTTTGGTGACTAGCAAAGGTAAAGCAGACAGCTGGGGGCTGATATTATCAGGCTGGGAAATTACATAGTATTCCCATCCTAAAAATACCAGCCTATGGCCACCCCAGAAGTGTAGCATCACAACCTTGTGCAGTGACAATTGGGATAATGGTGCTTGGGGTTGATGTCCGCTGTGTATTGTGCAAAACCACAGATGAGATCAAGCCCTGGTGTTAGTAATGGAGAGGCGTCTATCAGACACCCTCATTACTAGCCCAGTATTAAAAAAGAAAGGCTGAATGGAGCCAGGGCAGAGCCGTGGGCGTAGTGAGCCATGACTCACCTTTTCAGGGCAACCAGGGGTTAATTGTGTTTCTAGAAAAGAGCGGGCTTTTTGCGGGGGTCAGGAGTTTAAGGGGTGGACTTATAGGGCCAGGGGACAGATTAGTGGGGGTGACTGTATATATATATGTCCAGGGAGAGAGGGGGCATCACTTCGGCGCGAGGTATCTATAGAGAAAGGTCCCGCCCTCCCGCCCTATGTTTAATCTGGGTCAGGGGAAGATGGGGGAGTTGAGGTTAATTTAACTTCCTATAGTGTGTTATGGGTCATTTTGGCGAGCGGTGGCGAGGGGGGCTTTTGGAGTCGGTGGAAACGTCGGGGAGGGGGGTGGTACATTGGATAGATGGGGGACCACCCCCCTTTGTTTATTCTGGTATGGTAATTGCCTGGTGGACTTGGGGGGCTCTCCAGGGGGGTCTCCTGAGAGTCGGTTAGGGACACGGTTTTCCGGCAAAAGGTGGTGCCCCCGAGCTTGTGGTCGCGGCTGGGGGCAAAATATGCCGGATGGTTTTGGTAATATACTTGGTGTCCGCCAGATTTTTGGGGATCCAAGAACCGCCCTTGCATTGGTATAAATGGTTATTTATGGTTATTTATGTGTTATGATGTTTGTTAATAAACCGGGCCGATTTGGCCAATTTATCCAAATAATGGTGTTGCGTGTTTATTAGTGGGTGGGTTAAATGGGTTTTGGTTTGGTGTTGAGTCAATGGAGGGGAAGCCTCTGCAGTATCGCAGTCAAGCACACACACAAAAATACTTAATTGAAACAAATCCTCCCCAACACTTTCCCTTGTTTACCACTTTATTAAAAAATCCCATGTAGTCCAGCAAATCTGCTGAAGACCAGTGACATAAGTAACATTATTGCTCTTTTGAGTTGACAAGTGCCATACAGATCAGAGTGACCCGAAATTGCCTGTAAGCAAAGTCTATGGATTGTCAGAATAATGCTCAATAAGCTTTGTATGTCGGAATTCCTATGTTTGTTTGTTTTTTTAAATTATGAGGTGGATTAGGGATAGCGTCTTTGTATTATTTATTTCTCTGTGGGTTTTTTCAGGTTTCCGTTTATGGAGTACGACAGTTTGGCTGGAGTACGTCAGACCTTTATGGAATTTGTTTTATAAATAAAGTGATGAACGAGAGAAAGTGTTGAGCTTCAATATAGAATTTGTAGGTTTTTCCTTTCCATTACTGGGCTAGTAATGGGGGTGCCTGATAGCCGCCTCTCCATTACTAACCCCAGGGCTTGACACCAGCTGTGTTTTTGGACATCAAACGCAAATAGCATTAGCCCAATTGTCAAAGCCCCAGCTTATTTGCTCAATTTAGCAGATTCGATCAAGTGCATCAAAAATTGTCTGGATCAAAAGTTCACCAAATGGTCTCTCCAGACCTCAAAACATTAACCCCTTAACGACCGCCGATACGCCTTTTAACGGCGACAAATTAGGGTACTTCTTCCGATCCGCCGCTTTTTAACGGCGGTCGGAAAAAAGGGTCTAGCGCCCCACAGAGTCAGAAAAAATCCGGGGTCTCAGCTGCCGGGGGTAGCTGAGACCCTGGAGATCATGATTCTGGCCGGTTTTTCCAGTCCCCGCTCACCTGATGACCGGTATACACCGTATACCGATGATCAGGTTACAGTAAATGACCGCGCCGGTAAAAAATCATTTATCTCCCATCTGGCATAAACAAACATGTCAGATGGGAGATAAATCTCATCCCCCGGTCCTCTCCGGTCCCCCGGTGTCGCCAAAGTGTCCCCCCACCCCCCCTTCCTCCCGATAATCTAACATAGCGGCGCGCACAGCAGCGCGCCGGCCGCATTTCCCCCTTTCCTATGGTTTCTGTCGCATGTGCTATGACACATACGACAGAAACCTGCTCTCCAGGCCCTGCCAAGTTACCCCCTATCCCCACCCCGGTGTTCCCCGGTGTCCTACATACCTGTCGGAGCGCTGATCTCCCGCGGCCCCCTCCTCCGGCTCCTTCTCAGCAGACGCCGGTCACATGTGCAGAGCGCAGCTGTCAGCTTCCTGTGTTCAGAGACGCTGGCTGCTGCTGCTGCACGGAGTCTGCAGCTGTGACCCGGGGAGGGTGGGTGCAAATTCTTTGCACCCACTCTCCTCAAATGGAGGGTCTGCACTCCTAGAAAATGGGGGTCACGTTCCCTGAACGTGCCCCCCATATTCTAGAAGGTCCAGAATCGCCGCGGGACTTTCACAATGGATTACAGGGACCCGAATTTTTTTTTTTTCTTTCAATAAATTGGCCAAAAAAGGGAATGTTTTTGGGAAGTGTTTTTTCAAATAAATTTTTTTTTTGTTGTCAATTTTTTTTTTTTATTACTGTCAATTAGTTATGTCTGGTATCAAATAGACGCCGTGACATAACTAATTGCTGGGCTTGATGCCAGGTGACATTACACATCTGGTATCAACCCCATTTATTACCCCGTTTGCCACCGCACCAGGGCGCGGGATGAGTTGGGGCGAAGCGCCAGGATTGGCGCATCTAATGGATGCGCCACTTCTGGGGCGGCTGCAGCCTGCTATTTTTAGGCTGGGAAGAGTCCAATAACCATGGCTCTTCCCACCCTGAGAATAGCAGACCCCAGCTGTCAGCTTCACCTTGGCTGGTGATCTAATTTGGGGGGACCCTACGTTTGTTTTTTTTTTTTAATTATTTATTCATAAATAATTTAAAAAAAACACAAAACAGCTTGGGGAGCCCTCCAAATTGATCACCAGCCAAGGTGAAGCTGTCAGCTGTGGTTTGCAGGCTACAGCTGTCTGCTTTACCCTAGCTGGCTATCAAAAATAGGGGGGACCCCACGTCATTTATTTTAATTATTTTTTTTGGGCTAAATACAAGGCTAGGCACCCTTTAGTGCCACATGAAAGGCACTAAAGGGCGCCAGCTTAGAATATGCAGGGGGTGGGACGTTATATTGGTTTGACATCTATCCATTCATCCATTGTAGCATTTTAGGCTATGCGCCCACAATCGGGGTTTGCAGCGTTTTGGGCGCAGAGTGTTTTCCCTGCGTCCATAACGCTGCGTTGTGCAGTAGAAGCACAGTGGAAGGATTTTTAGAAATCTCATGCCCACTGTGCTTCTTTTCTCCGCAGCATAAACTGACCTGTGGCTCAGCTTCCCGAGCCTCAGCATGTCAATTTATGCTGCGGAGATGAGTGTTCTGTGCAGGTAGAATAGAGCTAAAGTCCACAGCAGCCTGAACCCAAATCGTGGGCATGGGCAGCTGCGTTCTCCCGTGGACAACACTCACATCTCTGCAGGAGGCTGGCACTGTGTAGTAGACGCCGTGTCGCTGGATCATGGCCACATAGCCTAACAGTGAGAAATTTGTTGCTACAGCAACATTTTTGTGAAGTACCTGTGGATTCAAAATGCTTACTATACTCCTGAAAAAAATCCTTGAGGGGTCCAGTTTCCAAAATGGGGTTATTTGTGGGGGGTTTCTGATGTATAGGTGCCCAAGGGGCCCTGCTAATGTGACATGGTGCGTGCAATTTATTTCAACTTTTCCAAAATTCAAATGGTGCTCCTTCCATTCCAAGCCTTCCCATTTATCCAAACAGAGGTTTTTGGCCACATATGGAGTATCCCTGCGCTCACAAGAAATTGGATAACAACCTGTGGGGTCCACGTTTTGTTGTTGCCTCTTGAAAAAGTGAGAAATGTGATGCTAAAGAAACCTTTTTGTGAAAAAAATGAAAATTTTCAATATGGCAACCTAAGCTTATCAAATTCTGTGAAGTATTCGTGGATTCAAAATGCTCAATATACACCTAGATAAAAGCCTTGAGGTGTCTTGTTTCCAGAATGGGGTCACTTGTGGGGGACCTCCACTGTTTAGGCACTTTAGGGGCTTTCCAAATGCGACATAGCGTCCACTAATTATTCCAGCCAAATGTTCAGTCAAATGGCACTTTTTCCCTTCCGAGCCCTGCTGTGCACCCAAACAGTTGATTTCCACCACACATAAGGTATCAGCATACTCAGGAGAAATTGCACAATAAATTTTATGCTGCTTTTTTTCCTTTTACTCTTGTTAAAAAAAAAGCTATGTGGTTGAAGTAACAATTTTGTGGTAAAAATGTATTTTTTTTATTTTCACAGCTCAACGTTATAAACTTCTGTGAAGCACCTGGGGTTCAGGGTACTCACCAAACATCTAGATAAATTCCTTGAGGGGTCTATTTTCCAGAATGGGGTCACTTGTGGGGGACCTCCACTGCTTAGGCACCTCAGGGGCTCTCCTAATGCAACATGACGTCCGCAATTGATTCCAGCCAATTTTGCAGTCAAATGGCACTCCTTCACTTCCAAGACCTGCCGTGTGCCCAAACAGTTGATTTCCACCACATATAAGATAACACCAAACTCAGGAGAAATTGCACAATAAATTTCATGGTTATTTTTTTCCTGTTACCCTTGTGAAAAAAAAAGCTACCTGGTTGAAGTAACAACTTTGTGGTAAAATTTTATTTTTTTATTTTCATGGCTCAACGTTATAAACTTCTGTGAAGCACCTGGGGGTTCAGGGGACTCACCAAACATCTAGATAAATTCCTTGAGAGGCCTAGTTTCCAATATGGGGTCACTTGTGGTGGTTTTTTCTGTTTACGTACCTTAGGGGTCCTCCAAATGCGACATGGTGCCGCAATCTTTTTCAGCCAAATTTCCTTTACAAAATTCAAATATTGCTCCTTTCGTTCCAAGCCCTCCCATTTGTCCATACAAAGGTTTCAGACCACATGTGAGGTATCACCGCGCTCATAAAAAAGTGGGTAACAAACATTTGGGTCAAATTTTTGGAATTACCTCTTGAAAAAGTGAGAGAATTGATGCTAAAGCAACATTTTTGAGAAAAAAATGACAATTTTCAATATGACAACGTAACGTTATCAAAATCTGTGAAGTACCTGTGGGTCAAAAATGCTCAGAATACCCCTCGATAGAAGCCTTAAGGGGTCTAGTTTCCAAAATGGGGTCACTTGAGGGGGGTTCCTGCTGTTTAGGTACCTCAGGGGATCTGTAAATGCAACATGGTGCCCGCAATCTGTTTCAGCCAACTTTGCTTTCCAAAATTCAAATATTGCTCCTTTCGTTCCAAGCTCTCCCATTTACCCAAACAAAGGTTTCTGACCACATGTGGGGTATCAGCGCGCTCATAAGAAAGTGGGTAACAAAGTGTGAGGTCCAAGTTTTGGTGTTACCTCTTGAAAAAGTAAGAAAATTAGTGCTAAAGCAACATTTTTAGGTAAAATGTTAAATTTTTTTTTTTTCATTCCACATTACTTTAGTTCCTGTGAAGCACCTGAAGGGTTAATAAACTTCTTGAATGTGGTTTTGAGTACCTTGAGGGGTGCAGTTTTTAGAATGGTGTCACTTTTGGGTATTTTCTGTCACCTAGGCCTCTCAAAGTCACTTCAAATGGGATGTGGTCCCTAAAAAAATGGTTTTGTAAATTTTGTTGAAAAAATGGGAAATTGCTGATGAACTTTGAACCCTTCTAACTTCCTAACCTCAAAAAATTTTGTTTCAAAAATTGCGCTGATCTAAATTAGACAAGTGGGAAATGTTATTTATTAACTATTTTGTGTGACATAACTCTCTGGTTTATGGGCATACAAATTAAAAGTTTGAAAATGGCTAAATTTTTATTTTTTTTGTCAAACTTCAGATTTTTTCACAAATAAAATAAAAAAATATCATCCTAAATTTACCTCTAACATGAAGCCCAATATGTCACGAAAAAACAATCTCAGAATCACCGGGATCCATTGAAGCGTTCCAGAGTTATAACCTTATAAAGTGACACTGGTCAAAATTGCAAAAAATGGCCTGGGCATTAAGTACAAAACTGGCTTCGTCCTTAAGGGGTTAAAAAAGGAGGAGTGGGTGAAGTATAAAACAAAATACATTATCCTCACCCATTCTAGGCCCACACATGTCCTCATACCACCTCCACTGAGTGGTTCTTTACACCGGTCTTAATTTCTTCCAGTGTTCCCTTCCGGCCATGAGACCAGGGATTGACATTGTGGTCACATGAGTGGAAGAAGCAACACACGACATTGACGTCATAACTTACAGTATATATGCCATGATGTGATACATATAAGAGTTCCTGCAGTTAACTCCAGCACACACACGGACACTGCGATATGGTACATTAAGTCCCTGCAAGTCCATATTATAGTCCCATATAGACTCTACGTGGCCTACATGGTGATGGAACCACGCTAATGATGGAACAAGACTTTCTCAGATTCTGTTGAAGTTCTTGAGAAAAAGTCCCTCTGTGTCTCCCATATAAAATCATAGGAACTAGAGATGAGTAAATCAATTCATAACAAATCAAACATGTTATTAATTTCAACAAATTTTGGGGAGATTTGATTTGCACAAATTTAGCAAAAGATATTTGGAATTTGTGCCAAAAAATGGCGAAGGAGAGGTAAAAAAACCAAAAACCTTTATAGTCACCAATCCTTCCCTGTTCATAAATCGCCTCCATTGCCATCTCTGAATCTCCACAACCTTCTGTTCTACCCTTGCTTCATTCTGAGCCTAATCTGAGGCCTGCAGCCATGTAGGGAGACTAGAGAACATGTTATGATCCGGAATGGAGACAGTTGACTGATGGAAGAATGTAAGATCAAGAAGCTGAGGTGTAAGATGGTAGATGCGGTGTAAAAACAGGTGATGAGATGATGAGAGGGGACAAAAAAGTTGTTTTTTGGGGTGGGGAAGTGGGGCTGCGGGAGTTTTAACCACTTGAACTATTTAAAGGGAACCTGTCAGGTCCAATACGCACCTAAAACCATGAGCAGTTCTGGGTGCATATTGCTAATCCCTGCCTAACTGTCCCTGTATCTAGTAGCATAGATAAAGAGATCTTTAGAAAAAGTATTTCTAAAGACCCATTATGATATGCTAATGAGCGCAGGGACTAGTCGCAATGGCGTTATTTCCCCTGACTAGTCTGCCCTCTTAGCATGTTAACACGCTCATAGGGGTGTACTAACATGCTATTCAATGCCCAGTGTCATCAGCGGTGACGCGTGTACCTGTGACCATTATCACCGCTTCAGAACGCTGGGTTTAGGGTCAGTGCACATAATCAGAAGTCCCGGCACTTCCGGTCAAGCGCACTAGACCTCTCTGAAGCTGAGACGCTTACACTCTGCTTGATAGTGTGCATGACCGAAAGTGCGGTGACTTCTGATCATGCGCACTTATCCTAAACCCAGTGTCAGAGTCGGTGACAACAAATACAGGTACACATGTCCATGCTGATGACGCTGGGCAATGGCTATTGAATAGCATGTTAGCACGACCCTGTAGGCGTGCTAACTTTCTAAGAAGGGCAGAATGAGCTCAGGAACTAACGCCCATGCGACTCATTCATTAGCATATCATAAAGGGTCTTTAGAAGTACTTTTTCTAAAGATCTCTTTATCTATGCTACTATAGGCTGGGACAATTAGGCAGGGATTAGCAATTTGCACCCAGAACTGCTCCTGGTTCTGGGAGCATATTGAACCTAACAGGTTCACTTTAAATTCAGACAGAATCAGTTCTACCAGCCAAATTCAACTGATTCTGGCCAAATCGAACTTTTGAGTCTAGAAGGAACTTAAGGATACAGTATTGGCATAAAACCTCCTATGGGCACCTTATTGGGTTTCTGTGCCACAGAGATCTGTAATAAGCACATATGCAATGTGTATTACGGTATTACAATGATCCAATTGGCCATTTAGCAGTAGAATATTAATATACAGTACAGACCAAAAGTTTGGACACACCTTCTCATTCAAAGAGTTTTCTTTATTTTCATGACTCTGAAAATTGTAGATTCACATTGAAGGCATCAAAACTATAAATTAACACATGTGGAATGAAATACTTAACAAAAAAGTGTGAAACAACTGAAAATATGTCTTATATTCTAGGTTCTTCAAAGTAGCCACCTTTTGATTTGATTACTGCTTTGCACACTCTTGGCATTCTCTTGATGAGCTTCAAGAGGTAGTCACCGGAAATGGTTTTCCCTTCATAGGTGTGCCCTGTCAGGTTCAATAAGTGGGATTTCTAGCTTTAAAAATAGGGTTGGGACCATCAGTTGTGTTGTGCAGAAGTCTGGTGGATACACAGCTGATAGTCCTACTGAATAGACTGTTAGAATTTGTATTATGGCAAGAAAAAAGCAGCTAAGTAAAAAAAAATGAGTGGCCATCATTAATTTAAGAAATCAAGGTCAGTCAGTCTGAAAAATTGGGAAAACTTTGAAAGTGTCCACAAGTGCAGTGGCAAAAACCATCAAACGCTACAAAGAAACTGGCTCACATGAGGACCGCCCCAGGAAAGGAAGACCAAAAGTCCCCTCTGCTGTGGAGGATAAGTTTATCCGAGTCACCAGCTTCAGAAATCGCAGGTTAACAGCAGCTCAGATTAGAGACCAGGTCAATGCCACACAGAGTTATAGCAGCAGACACATCTCTAGAACAACTGTTAAGAAGAGACTTTATGCAGCAGGCCTTCATGGTAAAATAGCTGCTAGGAAACCTCTGCTAAGGAAGGCAACAAGCAGAAGAGACTTGTTTGGGCTAAAGAACACAAGAAATGGACATTAGAGCAGTGGAAATCTGTGCCAGACCTGAACCCAATCGAGATGGTTTGGGGTGAGCTGGACCGCAGAGTGAAGGCAAAAGGGCCAACAAGTGCTAAGCATCTCTGGGAACTCCTTCAAGACTGTTGGAAAACCATTTCCGGTGACTACCTCTTGAAGAGAGAAGGCCAGGAGTGTGCAAAGCAGTAATGAAAGCAAAAGGTGGCTACTTTGAAGAACCTAGAATATAAGACATATTTTCAGTTGTTTCACACTTTTTTGTTAAGTATTTCATTCCACATGTGTTAATTCATAGTTTTGATGCCTTCAATGTGAATCTACAATTTTCAGAGTCATGAAAATAAAGAAAACTCTTTGAATGAGAAGGTGTGTCCAAACTTTTGGTCTGTACTGTATATTATTATGCCAGTGGATCATTCACGTGTCAGATTGCGAATCAATTCTCTTCATCTGGACGATGCTGTTTTGGACGCAAGCACAGACATTTCTATCAGCTCTATTCAGGTGAATGGGACGGTCGTGTAATATGCCTATTAAAGGGTATTATATGGAGTATTAACATGATGAAGGAGTACGTGGAATCTGTCATTTTTGGTCTTCTATCACCATTCCTTAGCAGTTTGGATATTCGCATTAGTTCCCTTAGCACGGCAGACTTGTATACATCCCGGATTAAAAAGACATCCACGGGATGATTACCAGCTATGTACTATTCACAAAAGAAGAACGGTAAATACATATGTAAATGAGATACATGTGTAATCATGGTAATTCATTAACAATGTGCCATTATTCTGTGCCTGGTGGAATACCAGCAGAAATTAATACATTATATTATGCAATTATTCAAACCTTGAATCTTGCTCCTATTAACACAAACCGCCCCAAAAATCCCGGTAAGTAATCCCAGGAGCTGCCAAAATTATTATTAAATTGTATCGTATTGTTTTCTTAAAATATTACAATAAAATGTTAGAATCGGTTACATAGAGAATATGGCGGTGACATATTCTGGAGGTCTGCGATCAAAACGCATCCAGAATTGAATTTCCTCAATTAGACCGGTCTCCGAAAATAGTCAGTAAATCCAATAGTGCTTTTAGGATATGGGGACCTCATTGGAAAAATGAGTTTTACTGACAATGAAGACCAAAAACATGGTATAGACATTATTTCATGTTAACAGGACTCGGTCACCAGGTTTTACTACCACATCTGAGAGCAACGCGATGTACCGAGCACCCGAGCATGGTAGTGCCCACTCATCACTAGTTACAAGTACCGAACACCCGAGCATGGTAGTGCCCGCTCATCACTAGTCACAAGTACCGAACACCCGAGCATGGTAGTGCCCGCTCATCACTAGTTACAAGTACCGAACACCCGAGCATGGTAGTGCCCGCTCATCACTAGTCACAAGTACCGAACACCTGAGCATGGTAGTGCCCGCTCATCACTAGTCACAAGTACCGAACACCTGAGCATGGTAGTGCCCGCTCATCACTAGTCACAAGTACCGAACACCCGAGCATGGTAGTGCCCGCTCATCACTAGTTACAAGTACCGAACACCCGAGCATGGTAGTGCCCGCTCATCACTAGTTACAAGTACCGAACACCCGAGCATGGTAGTGCCCGCTCATCACTAGTTACAAGTACCGAACACCCGAGCATGGTAGTGCCCGCTCATCACTAGTTACAAGTACCGAACACCCGAGCATGGTAGTGCCCGCTCATCACTAGTTACAAGTACCGAACACCTGAGCATGGTAGTGCCCGCTCATCACTAGTCACAAGTACCGAACACCCGAGCATGGTAGTGCCCGCTCATCACTAGTTGCTAGTACCGAACACCTGAGCATGGTAGTGCCCGCTCATCACTAGTCACAAGTACCGAACACCCGAGCATGGTAGTGCCCGCTCATCACTAGTTACAAGTATCGAACAACTGAGCATGGTAGTGCCCGCTCATCACTAGTTATGAGCACCCAAGCATGGTAGTGCCCGCTCATCACTAGTCACAAATACCGAACACCCGAGCATGGTAGTGCCCACTCATCACTAGTTGCAAGTATCGAACAACTGAGCATGGTAGTGCCCGCCCATCACTAGTTACAAGTACCAAGCACCCGAGCTTGGTAGTGCCCGCTCATCACTAGTTACGAATACCGAGCACCTGAGCATGGTAGTGCTCGCTCATCACTAGTTACAAGTACCGAGCACCCAAGCATGGTAGTGCTTGCTCATCACTAGTTACGAGTACCGAGCACCCGAGCATGGTAGTGCTCGCTCATCACTAGTTATGAGTACTGAGCCCCCGAGCATGGTAGTGCTCGCTCATCACTAGTTACGAGTACTGAGCACCCGAGCATGGTAGTGCTCACTCATCACTAGTTATGAGTACCGAGCACCTGAGCATGGTAGTGCTTGCTCATCACTAGTTACGAGTACTGAGCACCCGAGCATGGTAGTGCTCACTCATCACTAGTTACAAGTACCGAGCACCTGAGCATGGTAGTGCTCGCTCATCACTAGTTACGAGTACCGAGCACCCGAGCATGGTAGTGCTCGCTCATCACTAGTTACAAGTACTGAGCATCCGAGCATGGTAGTGATCACTCATGACTAGTTATGAGTACCGAGCACCTGAGCATGGTAGTGCCCGCTCATCAGTAGTTACGAGTACTGAGCACCCGAGCATGGTAGTGCTCACACATCATTGGTTATGAGTACTGAGCACCTGAGCATGGTAGTGCTCACACATCATTGGTTATGAGTACTGAGCACTCAAGCATGGTAGTGCCCACTCGTCACTACAAATATACTATAAGTCCAACTTAAAAAGGACTAGTCAGTTGCGCTAAATGTTTTTTGTTTTTACAGGGTGCTCTCCTGCATCTGACATTGTTTCTTTTGTTCTTGCTCCTCTTCTTCTCTGTATATAAAAATAGCTTTGTTATCCAAGTGGGCATGGTCTTTAACTTTTCTCCTTTGACATGTTCTTTAGGATCATGCCCTGATGGATAAATGCCAGATTTATAGCTAATCACATAGATGGGTGGAGTCTGACTGCAAATCACACCTGCTGAGACCCACTAATGATAAAGATAATTGGCTTAAGCTAACATTGCAGGTAAACAAAAAAAGTCTGAGATCACAAAGGCGGGGCTGAAGTCTCTGTTTTAATACTTGCAGCATGCTGTCTTCAGATTACATTATTAGACCACTTGAAAAAAAATAGGTAAGGTGCTAATATCCATTAAAAAACTTTTTTATTATTGATATTGTAAAAACAGCTATACATACATTTGTACTAAACTAGGGTCAATCTTTCCACACATGGACAGAGCCAGTGCTCTATAATAGTCAATTCAAGCTCTGATCCACAGTACAGATATAGACAATTGTAATTTCAACCAATGTAATAATAGCTGAAATATAACTTTATGTTTAGCCACAAGGCAAATATCTAGGTTTATTAATACATCTTTGAATTAATTACTGCAACCTGGATCTGTTGTAACTATTATAACCATATCCCGGCTTGTGTCGATTTTACCCAGATACATATTTTAATAAATTACTGCAACCTGGATCTGTTGTAACTATTGTGACCATATCCTGGCTTATGCCAATTTTACCGAGTTACTGTGAGTTATAGCCCATCAAGGTTAATATATAATTGCCTGTGGTTCAGATTACACTACCGTGTGATATGAAGCATGCTGACCTGTAATTATTATGCCGAGCCTGGTTGTCCTAGATCCCGACGCGCGTTTCACCTCTTTCTTCAGATTACATTGCAGAAATCTGCTGACAGAGTCCCTTTAAAAAGGTAGACTATATTGCATCAATTCAAAATTGTTACAAAAATGGAGACAGACATAGCGGAGATCCACCATAGTGTTTCAAGGTTAATCTGATTATGATTAAGGGGCATTTAGCGCTGAAATGCATAAACCAATGTTATGGTGACTCTCTACTATACCGTGCTGGGCAAATTAATTGGGACAAAGCAAAAAAACACATTTTTGAATATTTAATAATACACTGTTACATACCAATTTTAGTAATATGTCCTTCTTGAGCAGATATGAGATTATCAATGCATTTTGGCATTGATTCTACCAAGTTGTTGCATAAATTCTTCAATTCCTCATCATGGAACCACACTTGTATGGCACTGTCTATCATGCGTTCTTTGGTTGTACAGTCCATTTTGCCAACACGTCTCTTCACAATGTTCCACAAATTTCCTATAGGATTTAAGTCTGGTGAATTGCCAGGCCAGTCCAGCACTTTAACTTTATTTTCTTCCACGAATTTCTTCACACACATGGAATTGTGGCATAGAGCCAAATCTTGTTAGAATGTTCCTTCAAATTTACGCATCAATGGCACAATAAAATGTTTTAAAACATCTATATATTTGGATGAATTCATCATACCATCACCAGGAAATAAGCTCCCTGTGCCATCAGCTGTAAAAAAGCCCCAAAACATCTGTTTTTGAGGGTGTTTCACAGTTTGTTGCTCTGTACCCGTGAACAAAAAGATGGGTTTCATCACTGAAATGTACCTTTTTCCACTGGCTAGTTGTCCAAGATTTATATTTTTTTGCCCATGCGAGTCGTTTTGCCTTCATTGGAGATGTCAGAAGTTGTTTCTTTACTGGCTTTGTTGCCCTCCGACCAATTTCCAGACGCCTGCGCCGTACAGTCGAATCGCTAATATCAATATATCAAACTGAAGCTGAGGGGGCGGCTAGCTGTTATTTTCTGACTAAAACCAGTCAAACCACATTTTGTTACTCAAGGTTGTACATTCACACCTGTTCAAAGCAGTTAAAACTGGTTTGAATCACTGACTGGTAACCAACTGACGATTTTACTTAACCCTCCGTCACATACAATATCGGTTCTAACGAGTTCACATACAATGTGACTGTCAGGCGCAGGCTAGAAAAATACCTATAATATCTAATGTTTGCAATTTCAGTGCTCTAAAAGTGATCAGTGACCTTCATAGGGATGTAATAAAAGAGACTACACATAATCAGGTGCAAAAAAAAAAACATTTACTTAACATAAAACTAATAACTCTGAAATACAAACATTTCAAAACTCCCGCCAAATAGTCCCCAGTTCGACTCTGTCAAAAAACTCTACAAAGAAAATTTATGGAAACAAACTTAATTTTAAGGTACCTTAAGTACTATTAAACACATATGCAATCAGAATTAGATCCTGAAGTTTCCCCAGAAAAATTACACTTTCAGAGCATGTGATGAATAAAAACATAAAACACCAACCTTATTGAGTGTGACGTGTTCACATACAATGAGATTAGCGCAGTTATATCTGTCCTCCTGAAGCTCTGCAATCCAACTGTGGTATGAGGTTTCACAGAGCTGCTAGAGACAGGAGACTACCTGGAGGGAGGGGATTTCCTCCCAATCTGGTGAGGAAGGAGAAATGAAAGTAAAAGAGATGTGCCTGTCAGGCCTATTGTATGTGACGGAGGGTTAAAAAATGCTTTGTCCCAATTAATTTGCCCAGCACTGTATCTTCATCTGTGTAATATTTTTTTATTGATGCAATAAAGTCTACCCTTTTAAGCAGTGCTGGATCCTGCCCCTCAGGGGCGGACATATGGTGCAACCTGCGCGGGGGTGGCCCAAGTGGGAAGGGGGCCCATTTCTACCTCCTTTTGCAGCTCTTGGGCTACAAAGGGCCCAAATATTCTTCTTGCACAGGGGCCCTTTTCTGACAGTTAATTTTAAGCCTTAATGGATGCATTAAACACCCAGGACTGTATGTAATATTCTGTCTAGTGCGACTGGATACAGTTTGTGCTTAAAAGCTGAACAACCCCTTTCTTTTTCCAAACAAGCGCATGTAAACACACCCTTAACTTGTCATCACGATCCTTAACTTATCCTCCAGAGCCTCATTTCCAAATTTGCTGCTTTTGGCCGGAGTCTTGTGACCTCTAGGCACCGAGCCAAGATGTGACAATCATGCGGCAGGCTCTGCCAGATCCTAAACATCTCTTTAAAGTCACAGCTCCGTTTTTTTGTATCCAAGCAGCCGGGAACTAAACACTCTTCATGCTTATGATTCAGCCAGCTCCAAACTAATTGCATCCTGTTTTTCCTCTAATAATCTGATGTTTTCTTTAAAAGCTGTGAATTCAGAAATGCCTGGTGTTACTGATTGCTATCTTCCAGAGAATGTTTCCAAGTACATGCCAGAACAAAACACAAGAGGAGTGATACTGTGCCAGAAAACGAATTTAGAGGGTGAATTGTGTGTTCTGCGATGACATATTTCCGTTTACCCGCTACACATGTACAATTGCACTCTTGCCACTGTGCCAGTTTAATATTATTTGCAGGCGCGGGTATCCATTCTAGCTGTAAAGTCGGTGCATTAGGAAGATTTCGGCAATAAAGTGCGGAGCTCGGGGATGAAATGATCACCCTTTTAAAATGACTTACGGAGACGCCGTGTTATTCTGCCTAAATATTTGTTTAGAAACACGTTTTGATACCCTCCTGCATCGCATGTTGCCAACTGTTTTATTGAAGCATTAAATGAAATGAGATTTCGTTGGTCTTGGTGTATTTAGATAAATCATGGCTGTTTTGGACATTTATTTTTATTGTGCTAGGTACTAAAAAAAAAATCATATCATTGTGGTTACAGGAGAAGTGTTGATTACTGAATAGTGCTTTTGTTTTTCAAAGGGTAACACGGCTTCTAGAGCATTTTATTTCTAGATTTACAAACCCACTAATAATGTCTGTTCCAGATCTGCGCCCTCTAGCTGAAGGATCCAAAATTACTGATATGGCTGGCACGGTGTAGCATCGGCGACCTGACGTTGACTTACTCACCGGCCCTGCCGGGTTGCATCCTCCTTCTCACTAAACCGGCCATCCACGTGTGCTGCTGCTTTTCCCCATCCCAGGCCCTGAACATGTCGCACAGAGTTCCCAGTAGTGCACATAAGATGCGCACGCTCTCCTCTTAAAGGGCCAGCATGGCATTTTTAGGAAATGTCTCTCAGCCTATGGCGGAGGCATTGTGCAATTAAGGCACCCTCCCATTACGGAAGGTGCCGGCGCAACACTTCTTGTTAGTCAGTCAGTCTGCTATTTAGCTAGTTGTCAGCTCCTGAGCTCCTGTCCCGTTATCTTTGTGTTTGTCTCCCGTACCTGCCTTCCCATATCTGTCAATTCCTGCAGTGCTCACCATTCCTGTCCATACCCGTCTGTCCAGCCTGCCTCAGTCACCCCACCTGTACCTGGCTTTTTCTGAGTCCATCACCTGCCGTCTGGCTCAGCTGCCACAGTCCTGGTCACTGCCCTGAGAGTGGCACCTGGCGTCTGCCTCACGGTGGGCGCTCAGTTAAGCCCTCCTACTAAAGGGTAAGCCCGGGTCCCCCCTGTAACCCAGTGGGTCTACTAATCCCACTCACTGCCACTACACCGGCAGCGAGCATTACACACGGGAGTTTACCAAATTAGCCTGTAACCCTCGCCTCTAAATTCAACTTAAAGGGACAGTCCAGGACTATAATATCATGTTACTATGTGCTTAAGAACTAACAGACAGGCAGATAGTTGCTAACTACCTACTTGGTATACCTAGTGCCATATCCGAACTATCCCAGACCGCTCCTGCCGGCGATTCTGCTGATCATGTCTGCAGAGCAGCTCTTTCTCTTCCACTCTGCTCTGTTGATGGAGCCTAACTACTAACATCATTCTGCTTGACAGCCAGCGAAATGCAGTTAGACAATGGAGAGTTGGCTGTTAATCAGCACAACATTGGCCGTCAGGGCCTGTCAACAGAGTAGAGCAGAAGAGAAGCAGCTGCTCTGCCAATGTGATGTCAGCGGAAGGCGCAGAATTTCCGGGAGGAGCAGACTGTGACTTCTCTGTCCCAGCAGAGATCAGGTCCAGACAAAATAGGTAATGAGCACCTACCTGCTTCTTTATTCTTAGGCCCATAGTAAAAAAAATAACTATTCATAGACAACCCCTTTAAAATATTATTCCATGAGCCATTTCTATTTTCAGTCTTAAAAAAAGCTAAAAGATATTTTAAAGTAATATACAATGTTTCTTACAGGTATAAATATATTTTTAAAATAATGTTTAACTTTCATTTGTCCTATGTGGTGCTGATGCTGATCAAGGGTAGCTCTACACCAGAGTTCCCCAACTCCAGTCCTTGAGGGCCGCCAACAATGCATGTTTTCAGGATTTCCTTAGCATTGCATGGGTGTTGGAATCATCAACTGTGCAGGTGATTTAATTATCACATGTGCAATACTAAGGAAATCCTGAAAACATGCACTGCTGGCGGCCCTTGAACACTGGAATTGGGGACCCATGCTCTACACAGTATCAGTCTCCTTCCCCCTCTGGCAGCTAATAAGGTCTACCTGCCTATTAGTTCTTGGGCCCATAGTAAAAAAAAAAATAAACATTCCCAGACAACCCCATTAAAACATTATTCCATGAACCATGTCCAATTTCAGTCTGATGCTTTAAAGAAATTTACAATGTCTCTTACATATATATCTATATATATAATTGCCTTATTCTGTCTGTCTGTCTGTCTGTCTGTCTGTCTGTCTATCTGTCTGTCTGTCTGTCATGCTCCGAAATTGTGTCCTTACGGTGACACAAAGCTGATTGGCCGCTGGGCTCGCCATGGCCCCGCCCCCCCCACACGGATTGGCCTCTCGCCCCGGCTCTCTGCAGGCCCCGCCCCCTCACGCAATGCACGCTCGCTGTGGCCCAACTGACACGGGGCTCCGATTCCCAGGTGAGTACACACACACACACACATCAGATCACACTCACTCTCACACACACCTCACACATCACATCCACACACTCACAACATCCTGGGATATCGCTTGCTTCTACACCGGCTCCGTCAGGATCCCGGCAGCGCCACACATAACCTTGCGATGCTGGGATCTTAACGGAGGCCGTGAAAGCTGGTAACCATTATACACATCGGGTAACTAAGGTCCCTTAGTTACCCGATGTGTATCATAGTTACCAGTGTACACCGGCTCACACTCACACACACATCACATCGCATCCACACATCAAGGTCCTGCAGCTGCGGAACATACATAACATAACAGCACACACACATAACAGCACACACACACAAATCAGATCACACTCACTCACATACACACATCACATCGCATCCACATACTCACAACATCCTGGGATATCGCTTGCTTCTCGGCGGCGATACTGTGCTGTGAGCTTCCAGGACCTGACGGAGGATCACATGGCCAGAAGCATGTGATATCCCCGGATGTTGTGAGTATCAGCGCGTATGTGCAATATCGTCAGTGTCTGTGTGTGTGAGTGTATGCGATCGGGTGTGTGTGAGTGTATGCGATCGGGGGTGTGTGTGAGTGTATGCGATCGGGGGTGTGTGTGAGTGTATGCGATCGGGTGTGTGTGTGAGTGTATGCGATCGGGTGTGTGTGTGAGTGTATGCGATCGGGTGTGTGTGTGAGTGTATGCGATCGGGTGTGTGTGTGAGTGGATGCGATCGGTTGTGTGTGTGAGTGGATGCGATCGGTTGTGTGTGTGAGTGGATGCGATCGGTTGTGTGGGTGAGTGGATGCGATCGGGTGTGGGTGAGTGTCGGCAGAGGAGCACGGCGTGCTGGAGGAGGCTGGGAGCAGAGAGGCTGATCTTGGGGAAGGCTGGGAGGGGGGGGGCTGATGCTGAGGGAGGCTGGAAGGAGAGAGGCTGAGCAAACGTGCTCCATCCGCCATACTGCGCACTCCCCATCGTGCTGCATCCCCCATGCTGCGCACTCCCAAACGTGGTCCATCCGCCATGCTGCGCACTCCCAAACGTGCTCCATCCGCCATGCTGCGCACTCCCAAACGTGCTCCATCCGCCATACTGCGCACTCCCCATCGTGCACCATCCGGCATGCTGCGCACTCCTAAGCGGATGGAGCATGATGGGGGGTGCGCAGCATGGCGGATGGAGCACGTTTGGGAGTGCGCAGCATGGCGGATGGAGCACGTTTGGGAGTGCGCAGCATGCCGGATGGTGCACGATGGGGAGTGCGCAGTATGGCGGATGGAGCATGTTTGGGAGTGCGCAGCATGCCGGATGGTGCACGTTTGGGAGTGCGCAGCATGGCGGATGGAGCACGTTTGGGAGTGCGCAGTATGGCGGTTGGAGCACGTTTCGGAGTGCGCAGCATGGCGGATGGAGCACGTTTGGGAGTGCGCAGCATGGCGGATGGACCACGTTTGGGAGCGCGCAGCATGGCGGATGGAGCATGATAGGGGGTGCGCAGCATGGCGGATGGAGCACGTTTGGGAGTGCGCAGCATGGCGGATGGAGCACGTTTGGGAGTGTGCAGCATGGCGGATAGAGCACGATGGGGAGTGCACAGTATGGCGGATGGAGCACGTTTGGGAGTGCGCAGTATGGCGGATGGAGCACGTTTCGGAGTGCGCAGCATGGGGGATGGAGCACGTTTGGGAGTGCGCAGCATGGCGGATGGACCACGTTTGGGAGCGCGCAGCATAGCGGATGGAGCACGTTTGGGAGTGCGCAGCATGGCGGATGGAGCACGTTTGGAAGTGCGCAGCATGGCGGATGGAGCACGTTTGGGAGTGCGCAGCATGGCGGATGGAGCACGTTTGGGAGTGCGCAGCATGCCGGATGGTGCACGATGGGGAGTGCGCAGTATGGCGGATGGAGCACGTTTGGGAGTGCGCAGCATGGCGGATGGAGCACGTTTGGGAGTGCGCAGCATGGCGGATGGACCACGTTTGGGAGTGCGCAGCATGGTGGATGGAGCACGTTTGGGAGTGCGCAGCATGGCGGATGGAGCACGTTTGGGAGTGCGCAGCATGGCGGGTGGAGCACGTTTGGGAGTGCGCAGCATGGCGGATGGAGCATGATAGGGGGTGCGCAGCATGGCGGATGGAGCACGTTTGGCAGTGCGCAGCATGGCGGATGGAGCACGTTTGGGAGTGTGCAGCATGGCGGATAGAGCACGATGGGGAGTGCGCAGCATGGCGGATGGAGCACGTTTGGGAGTGCGCAGCATGGGGGATGCAGCACGATGGGGAGTGCGCAGTATGGCGGATGGAGCACGTTTGGGAGTGCGCAGCATGGCGGATGGACCACGTTTGGGAGTGCGCAGCATGGCGGATGGAGCACGTTTGGGAGTGCGCAGCATGGGGGATGCAGCACGATGGGGGGTGCGCAGCATGGGGGATGGAGCACGATGGGAGGTGCACACCTCCCCCCAACACACACACACACGCGCACTGCACAACACACACACACTAGGAATCACAAACAACGCCCTACACAGACACCCACACACACAGACAACGCTGCACACACAAATATACGCACATACTGCACAACACACACATTGCTCAAAACATACCTCCCCCCAAAACACACCACACCCACACAAACCGCACAACACACACACACACACAACGCTACAGACACACAGCGCTCCACAAACAACGCAACACACGCAACACACATACAACACCGCTCTCACCCCCCGCGACACTCAGAACATGTACAGCGCCCTACACAAACACTTGGTAACTACACACAACAACATCTATATATATAACAAAAATCATACATGAACTACACAATACGTAAATTCTAGAATACCCGATGCGTAGAATCGGGCCACCTTCTAGTATATATATATATACTAGAATCGGGCCACCTTCTAGTATATATATATATACTAGAAGGTGGCCCGATTCTACGCATCGGGTATTCTAGAATTTACGTATTGTGTAGTTCATGTATGATTTTTGTTATATATATAGATGTTGTTGTGTGTAGTTACCAAGTGTTTGTGTAGGGCGCTGTACATGTTCTGAGTGTCGCGGGGGGTGAGAGCGGTGTTGTATGTGTGTTGCGTGTGTTGCGTTGTTTGTGGAGCGCTGTGTGTCTGTAGCGTTGTGTGTGTGTGTGTGTTGTGCGGTTTGTGTGGGTGTGGTGTGTTTTGGGGGGAGGTATGTTTTGAGCAATGTGTGTGTTGTGCAGTATGTGCGTATATTTGTGTGTGCAGCGTTGTCTGTGTGTGTGGGTGTCTGTGTAGGGCGTTGTTTGTGATTCCTAGTGTGTGTGTGTTGTGCAGTGCGCGTGTGTGTGTGTGTTGGGGGGAGGTGTGCACCTCCCATCGTGCTCCATCCCCCATGCTGCGCACCCCCCATCGTGCTGCATCCCCCATGCTGCGCACTCCCAAACGTGCTCCATCCGCCATGCTGCGCACTCCCAAACGTGCTCCATCCGCCATACTGCGCACTCCCCATCGTGCACCATCCGGCATGCTGCGCACTCCCAAACGTGCTCCATCCGCCATGCTGCGCACTCCCAAACGTGCTCCATCCGCCATGCTGCGCACTTCCAAACGTGCTCCATCCGCCATGCTGCGCACTCCCAAACGTGCTCCATCCGCTATGCTGCGCGCTCCCAAACGTGGTCCATCCGCCATGCTGCGCACTCCCAAACGTGCTCCATCCCCCATGCTGCGCACTCCGAAACGTGCTCCATCCGCCATACTGCGCACTCCCAAACGTGCTCCATCCGCCATACTGTGCACTCCCCATCGTGCTCTATCCGCCATGCTGCACACTCCCAAACGTGCTCCATCCGCCATGCTGCGCACTCCCAAACGTGCTCCATCCGCCATGCTGCGCACCCCCTATCATGCTCCATCCGCCATGCTGCGCACTCCCAAACGTGCTCCACCCGCCATGCTGCGCACTCCCAAACGTGCTCCATCCGCCATGCTGCGCACTCCCAAACGTGCTCCATCCGCCATGCTGCGCACTCCCAAACGTGGTCCATCCGCCATGCTGCGCACTCCCAAACGTGCTCCATCCGCCATGCTGCGCGCTCCCAAACGTGGTCCATCCGCCATGCTGCGCACTCCCAAACGTGCTCCATCCGCCATGCTGCGCACTCCGAAACGTGCTCCAACCGCCATACTGCGCACTCCCAAACGTGCTCCATCCGCCATACTGCGCACTCCCCATCGTGCACCATCCGGCATGCTGCGCACTCCCAAACATGCTCCATCCGTCATGCTGCGCACTCCCAAACGTGCTCCATCCGTCATGCTGCGCACTCCCAAACGTGCTCCATCCGCCATGCTGCGCACTTCCCAAACGTGCTCCATCCGCCATGCTGCGCACCCCCCATCATGCTCCATCCGCTTAGGAGTGCGCAGCATGCCGGATGGTGCACGATGGGGAGTGCGCAGTATGGCGGATGGAGCACGTTTGGGAGTGCGCAGCATGGCGGATGGAGCACGTTTGGGAGTGCGCAGCATGGCGGATGGACCACGTTTGGGAGTGCGCAGCATGGGGGATGCAGCACGATGGGGAGTGCGCAGTATGGCGGATGGAGCACGTTTGCTCAGCCTCTCTCCTTCCAGCCTCCCTCAGCATCAGCCCCCCCCTCCCAGCCTTCCCCAAGATCAGCCTCTCTGCTCCCAGCCTCCTCCAGCACGCCGTGCTCCTCTGCCGACACTCACCCACACCCGATCGCATCCACTCACCCACACAACCGATCGCATCCACTCACCCACACAACCGATCGCATCCACTCACACACACAACCGATCGCATCCACTCACACACACAACCGATCGCATCCACTCACACACACACCCGATCGCATACACTCACACACACACCCGATCGCATACACTCACACACACACCCGATCGCATACACTCACACACACACCCGATCGCATACACTCACACACACCCCCGATCGCATACACTCACACACACCCCCGATCGCATACACTCACACACACCCGATCGCATACACTCACACACACAGACACTGACGATATTGCACATACGCGCTGATACTCACAACATCCGGGGATATCACATGCTTCTGGCCATGTGATCCTCCGTCAGGTCCTGGAAGCTCACAGCACAGTATCGCCGCCGAGAAGCAAGCGATATCCCAGGATGTTGTGAGTATGTGGATGCGATGTGATGTGTGTATGTGAGTGAGTGTGATCTGATTTGTGTGTGTGTGTGTGTGTGCTGTTATGTGTGTGTGCTGTTATGTTATGTATGTTCTGCAGCTGCAGGACCTTGATGTGTGGATGCGATGTGATGTGTGTGTGAGTGTGAGCCGGTGTACACTGGTAACTATGATACACATCGGGTAACTAAGGGACCTTAGTTACCCGATGTGTATAATGGTTACCAGCTTTCACGGCCTCCGTTAAGATCCCAGCATCGCAAGGTTATGTGTGGCGCTGCCGGGATCCTGACGGAGCCGGTGTAGAAGCAAGCGATATCCCAGGATGTTGTGAGTGTGTGGATGTGATGTGTGAGGTGTGTGTGAGAGTGAGTGTGATCTGATGTGTGTGTGTGTGTGTGTGTACTCACCTGGGAATCGGAGCCCCGTGTCAGTTGGGCCACAGCGAGCGTGCATTGCGTGAGGGGGCGGGGCCTGCAGAGAGCCGGGGCGAGAGGCCAATCCGTGTGGGGGGGCGGGGCCATGGCGAGCCCAGCGGCCAATCAGCTTTGTGTCACCGTAAGGACACAATTTCGGAGCATGACAGACAGACAGATAGACAGACAGACAGACAGACAGACAGACAGAATAAGGCAATTATATATATAGATATATATACACAGTGTATATATATATATATCTAATATATAAAGCTGAATGTGTGTGTGTATGTGTGTGTGTGTGTATATGTGTGTGTGTATATGTGTGTGTGTGTGTGTGTGTCCGGGATTGGCATCCGCAACGTCGCAGCTACAGCCACAAAATTTTGCACACTTCTGGACCCCGAGAGCGTCATAGGCTATGTTTCGAGGGGAAATTTTAACCCCGCTCTTTACAGTTATTCGGCAAAAAACCTGCGTCCATTAAAGTGAATGGAGCTGGGAGTCACAGTGCAGCCAGAACTTCAGAAGAATCCGCAGCCACGCCCTTATATGGAATGTTGGCGTGTCACAATGCAGCGAGGGAAAGAGACAGACACAGACAGGGAAAGAGGCAGACACAGACAGGGTAAGAAACAGACATAGACAGGGTAAGAGACAGACACAAAGAGACAGACACAGACAAAGAGACAGACTGACAGGGAAAGAGACAGACGGAAAGAGAGGGAAAGTGACAGACAGGGAAAGTGACAGACAGGGAAAGAGATAGATAGACAAACAGGGAAAGAGATAGACAGACAGGGAAAGAGATAGACAGACAGGGAAAGAGATTGAGACAGACGGAGAAAGAGACAGACAGGGAAAGAGACAGACAGACAACAAGATAGAGAGACAGAGAGATATATACAGAGGGGGAGACAGACAGAATGGGAGAGAAACAGAGAGACACTTACTATCCCGGGCAGCGCCGGGTGCTATGTTGTGAGGCGAAATTTTAACCCCGCGTGTTCCAATTTACCAATCAATTTTGCCCCTATCTACATAATGGGGAAAAAGTGAAACGAAAAGTGTTGGGAGCAAATTGACAGCTGCCAGATGTGAACAAGGGGGACTTAAAGAATGAGAGTGATGGCGCCAAAGAGTATATACTGTACAGATGCTAAGGTGGGGCCCCGACATGGGATACTCACCAAACTCGGGGATATGAACACACACACAAAATGCACCACACACTACCACGTGCTTGAACACATATACCACCCTCAGCACACATCTCACCACACATACACCAACCTCACCACATAATCGCCCTAAACACACACAAGTCTGGTATTATCCTTCAAAAATAAAAATCTGATTAATAAGCAGCCAAACTACAAGAACAACAAATGCACCACATAGGAAATACGGCAGCCGTCAGTCACATGACCTGTCTATATCTGTATGTGTGAGCTAATATATACTGTCAGGGGGAGGGCTTTCTGTTGCCTGGAGATTTATCAGGCTGCCAATAGCAACCAATCACAGCTTAGCTTCTATTTTGCTACAGTTAATCTGAGCTCTGATTGGTTAATATAGGCAAAAATTTAATAATTACATTTATATCTATTTGTTTTGTGGTTTTTGTGTGCAGAATACATTTTTGTTAATACATTCTATTTTGTTAACAGCAGTTATTAACCCGGGCGAAGCCGGGGAGTACTGCTAGTATATATATACATATATATATATATATATACTAGAAGGTGGCCCGATTCTACGCATCGGGTATTCTAGAATTTACGTATTGTGTAGTTCATGTATGATTTTTGTTATATATATAGATGTTGTTGTGTGTAGTTACCAAGTGTTTGTGTAGGGCGCTGTACATGTTCTGAGTGTCGCGGGGGGTGAGAGCGGTGTTGTATGTGTGTTGCGTGTGTTGCGTTGTTTGTGGAGCGCTGTGTGTCTGTAGCGTTGTGTGTGTGTGTGTGTTGTGCGGTTTGTGTGGGTGTGGTGTGTTTTGGGGGGAGGTATGTTTTGAGCAATGTGTGTGTTGTGCAGTATGTGCGTATATTTGTGTGTGCAGCGTTGTCTGTGTGTGTGGGTGTCTGTGTAGGGCGTTGTTTGTGATTCCTAGTGTGTGTGTGTTGTGCAGTGCGCGTGTGTGTGTGTGTTGGGGGGAGGTGTGCACCTCCCATCGTGCTCCATCCCCCATGCTGCGCACCCCCCATCGTGCTGCATCCCCCATGCTGCGCACTCCCAAACGTGCTCCATCCGCCATGCTGCGCACTCCCAAACGTGGTCCATCCGCCATGCTGCGCACTCCCAAACGTGCTCCATCCGCCATACTGCGCACTCCCCATCGTGCTGCATCCCCCATGCTGCGCACTCCCAAACGTGCTCCATCCGCCATGCTGCGCACTCCCCATCGTGCTCTATCCGCCATGCTGCACACTCCCAAACGTGCTCCATCCGCCATGCTGCGCACTGCCAAACGTGCTCCATCCGCCATGCTGCGCACCCCCTATCATGCTCCATCCGCCATGCTGCGCACTCCCAAACGTGCTCCACCCGCCATGCTGCGCACTCCCAAACGTGCTCCATCCGCCATGCTGCGCACTCCCAAACGTGCTCCATCCGCCATGCTGCGCACTCCCAAACGTGGTCCATCCGCCATGCTGCGCACTCCCAAACGTGCTCCATCCGCCATGCTGCGCACTCCCAAACGTGCTCCATCCGCCATACTGCGCACTCCCCATCGTGCACCATCCGGCATGCTGCGCACTCCCAAACGTGCTCCATCCGCCATGCTGCGCACTCCCAAACGTGCTCCATCCGCCATGCTGCGCACTTCCAAACGTGCTCCATCCGCCATGCTGCGCACTCCCAAACGTGCTCCATCCGCTATGCTGCGCGCTCCCAAACGTGGTCCATCCGCCATGCTGCGCACTCCCAAACGTGCTCCATCCCCCATGCTGCGCACTCCGAAACGTGCTCCATCCGCCATACTGCGCACTCCCAAACGTGCTCCATCCGCCATACTGTGCACTCCCCATCGTGCTCTATCCGCCATGCTGCACACTCCCAAACGTGCTCCATCCGCCATGCTGCGCACTCCCAAACGTGCTCCATCCGCCATGCTGCGCACCCCCTATCATGCTCCATCCGCCATGCTGCGCGCTCCCAAACGTGGTCCATCCGCCATGCTGCGCACTCCCAAACGTGCTCCATCCGCCATGCTGCGCACTCCGAAACGTGCTCCAACCGCCATACTGCGCACTCCCAAACGTGCTCCATCCGCCATGCTGCGCACTCCCAAACGTGCACCATCCGGCATGCTGCGCACTCCCAAACATGCTCCATCCGCCATACTGCGCACTCCCCATCGTGCACCATCCGGCATGCTGCGCACTCCCAAACGTGCTCCATCCGCCATGCTGCGCACTCCCAAACGTGCTCCATCCGCCATGCTGCGCACCCCCCATCATGCTCCATCCGCTTAGGAGTGCGCAGCATGCCGGATGGTGCACGATGGGGAGTGCGCAGTATGGCGGATGGAGCACGTTTGGGAGTGCGCAGCATGGCGGATGGAGCACGTTTGGGAGTGCGCAGCATGGCGGATGGACCACGTTTGGGAGTGCGCAGCATGGGGGATGCAGCACGATGGGGAGTGCGCAGTATGGCGGATGGAGCACGTTTGCTCAGCCTCTCTCCTTCCAGCCTCCCTCAGCATCAGCCCCCCCCTCCCAGCCTTCCCCAAGATCAGCCTCTCTGCTCCCAGCCTCCTCCAGCACGCCGTGCTCCTCTGCCGACACTCACCCACACCCGATCGCATCCACTCACCCACACAACCGATCGCATCCACTCACACACACAACCGATCGCATCCACTCACACACACAACCGATCGCATCCACTCACACACCCGATCGCATACACTCACACACACACCCGATCGCATACACTCACACACACACCCGATCGCATACACTCACACACACACCCGATCGCATACACTCACACACACCCCCGATCGCATACACTCACACACACCCCCGATCGCATACACTCACACACACCCCCGATCGCATACACTCACACACACCCGATCGCATACACTCACACACACAGACACTGACGATATTGCACATACGCGCTGATACTCACAACATCCGGGGATATCACATGCTTCTGGCCATGTGATCCTCCGTCAGGTCCTGGAAGCTCACAGCACAGTATCGCCGCCGAGAAGCAAGCGATATCCCAGGATGTTGTGAGTATGTGGATGCGATGTGATGTGTGTATGTGAGTGAGTGTGATCTGATTTGTGTGTGTGTGTGTGTGTGTGTGTGTGCTGTTATGTTATGTATGTTCCGCAGCTGCAGGACCTTGATGTGTGGATGCGATGTGATGTGTGTGTGAGTGTGAGCCGGTGTACACTGGTAACTATGATACACATCGGGTAACTAAGGGACCTTAGTTACCCGATGTGTATAATGGTTACCAGCTTTCACGGCCTCCGTTAAGATCCCAGCATCGCAAGGTTATGTGTGGCGCTGCCGGGATCCTGACGGAGCCGGTGTAGAAGCAAGCGATATCCCAGGATGTTGTGAGTGTGTGGATGTGATGTGTGAGGTGTGTGTGAGAGTGAGTGTGATCTGATGTGTGTGTGTGTGTGTGTGTACTCACCTGGGAATCGGAGCCCCGTGTCAGTTGGGCCACAGCGAGCGTGCATTGCGTGAGGGGGCGGGGCCTGCAGAGAGCCGGGGCGAGAGGCCAATCCGTGTGGGGGGGCGGGGCCATGGCGAGCCCAGCGGCCAATCAGCTTTGTGTCACCGTAAGGACACAATTTCGGAGCATGACAGACAGACAGACAGATAGACAGACAGACAGACAGACAGACAGACAGAATAAGGCAATTATATATATAGATATATATATATATATACATACATATTTATATATTTACTAGAAGGTGGCCCGATTCTACGCATCGGGTATTCTAGAATTTACGTATTGTGTAGTTCATGTATGATTTTTGTTATATATATAGATGTTGTTGTGTGTAGTTACCAAGTGTTTGTGTAGGGCGCTGTACATGTTCTGAGTGTCGCGGGGGGTGAGAGCGGTGTTGTATGTGTGTTGCGTGTGTTGCGTTGTTTGTGGAGCGCTGTGTGTCTGTAGCGTTGTGTGTGTGTGTGTGTTGTGCGGTTTGTGTGGGTGTGGTGTGTTTTGGGGGGAGGTATGTTTTGAGCAATGTGTGTGTTGTGCAGTATGTGCGTATATTTGTGTGTGCAGCGTTGTCTGTGTGTGTGGGTGTCTGTGTAGGGCGTTGTTTGTGATTCCTAGTGTGTGTGTGTTGTGCAGTGCGCGTGTGTGTGTGTGTTGGGGGGAGGTGTGCACCTCCCATCGTGCTCCATCCCCCATGCTGCGCACCCCCCATCGTGCTGCATCCCCCATGCTGC
The DNA here is from genome assembly GCF_048569485.1 of Anomaloglossus baeobatrachus. Classification (NCBI taxonomy): domain Eukaryota; kingdom Metazoa; phylum Chordata; class Amphibia; order Anura; family Aromobatidae; genus Anomaloglossus; species Anomaloglossus baeobatrachus. The sequence continues at coordinate 67,873,484 of NC_134358.1, forward strand.
GCACTCCCAAACGTGCTCCATCCGCCATGCTGCGCACTCCCAAACGTGCTCCATCCGCCATACTGCGCACTCCCCATCGTGCACCATCCGGCATGCTGCGCACTCCCAAACGTGCTCCATCCGCCATGCTGCGCACTCCCAAACGTGCTCCATCCGCCATGCTGCGCACTTCCAAACGTGCTCCATCCGCCATGCTGCGCACTCCCAAACGTGCTCCATCCGCTATGCTGCGCGCTCCCAAACGTGGTCCATCCGCCATGCTGCGCACTCCCAAACGTGCTCCATCCCCCATGCTGCGCACTCCGAAACGTGCTCCATCCGCCATACTGCGCACTCCCAAACGTGCTCCATCCGCCATACTGTGCACTCCCCATCGTGCTCTATCCGCCATGCTGCACACTCCCAAACGTGCTCCATCCGCCATGCTGCGCACTCCCAAACGTGCTCCATCCGCCATGCTGCGCACCCCCTATCATGCTCCATCCGCCATGCTGCGCACTCCCAAACGTGCTCCACCCGCCATGCTGCGCACTCCCAAACGTGCTCCATCCGCCATGCTGCGCACTCCCAAACGTGCTCCATCCGCCATGCTGCGCACTCCCAAACGTGGTCCATCCGCCATGCTGCGCACTCCCAAACGTGCTCCATCCGCCATGCTGCGCGCTCCCAAACGTGGTCCATCCGCCATGCTGCGCACTCCCAAACGTGCTCCATCCGCCATGCTGCGCACTCCGAAACGTGCTCCAACCGCCATACTGCGCACTCCCAAACGTGCTCCATCCGCCATACTGCGCACTCCCCATCGTGCACCATCCGGCATGCTGCGCACTCCCAAACATGCTCCATCCGTCATGCTGCGCACTCCCAAACGTGCTCCATCCGTCATGCTGCGCACTCCCAAACGTGCTCCATCCGCCATGCTGCGCACTCCCAAACGTGCTCCATCCGCCATGCTGCGCACCCCCCATCATGCTCCATCCGCTTAGGAGTGCGCAGCATGCCGGATGGTGCACGATGGGGAGTGCGCAGTATGGCGGATGGAGCACGTTTGGGAGTGCGCAGCATGGCGGATGGAGCACGTTTGGGAGTGCGCAGCATGGCGGATGGACCACGTTTGGGAGTGCGCAGCATGGGGGATGCAGCACGATGGGGAGTGCGCAGTATGGCGGATGGAGCACGTTTGCTCAGCCTCTCTCCTTCCAGCCTCCCTCAGCATCAGCCCCCCCCTCCCAGCCTTCCCCAAGATCAGCCTCTCTGCTCCCAGCCTCCTCCAGCACGCCGTGCTCCTCTGCCGACACTCACCCACACCCGATCGCATCCACTCACCCACACAACCGATCGCATCCACTCACCCACACAACCGATCGCATCCACTCACACACACAACCGATCGCATCCACTCACACACACAACCGATCGCATCCACTCACACACACACCCGATCGCATACACTCACACACACACCCGATCGCATACACTCACACACACACCCGATCGCATACACTCACACACACACCCGATCGCATACACTCACACACACCCCCGATCGCATACACTCACACACACCCCCGATCGCATACACTCACACACACCCGATCGCATACACTCACACACACAGACACTGACGATATTGCACATACGCGCTGATACTCACAACATCCGGGGATATCACATGCTTCTGGCCATGTGATCCTCCGTCAGGTCCTGGAAGCTCACAGCACAGTATCGCCGCCGAGAAGCAAGCGATATCCCAGGATGTTGTGAGTATGTGGATGCGATGTGATGTGTGTATGTGAGTGAGTGTGATCTGATTTGTGTGTGTGTGTGTGTGTGCTGTTATGTGTGTGTGCTGTTATGTTATGTATGTTCTGCAGCTGCAGGACCTTGATGTGTGGATGCGATGTGATGTGTGTGTGAGTGTGAGCCGGTGTACACTGGTAACTATGATACACATCGGGTAACTAAGGGACCTTAGTTACCCGATGTGTATAATGGTTACCAGCTTTCACGGCCTCCGTTAAGATCCCAGCATCGCAAGGTTATGTGTGGCGCTGCCGGGATCCTGACGGAGCCGGTGTAGAAGCAAGCGATATCCCAGGATGTTGTGAGTGTGTGGATGTGATGTGTGAGGTGTGTGTGAGAGTGAGTGTGATCTGATGTGTGTGTGTGTGTGTGTGTACTCACCTGGGAATCGGAGCCCCGTGTCAGTTGGGCCACAGCGAGCGTGCATTGCGTGAGGGGGCGGGGCCTGCAGAGAGCCGGGGCGAGAGGCCAATCCGTGTGGGGGGGCGGGGCCATGGCGAGCCCAGCGGCCAATCAGCTTTGTGTCACCGTAAGGACACAATTTCGGAGCATGACAGACAGACAGATAGACAGACAGACAGACAGACAGACAGACAGAATAAGGCAATTATATATATAGATTTATTTTTTAAATCCTGTTCAACTTTCATTAGTCCTATGTGGTGCTGACGCTGATGGAGTATTGCTTCTGACAGCTTTTAATATAGTGTACCTGCCTGTTAGTTCTTAGGCCCACAGTACAAAAAAAAATATTCCCAGGCAACCCCTGTAAAATATTATTCCATGAACCATTTCCATTTACAGCCTTGAAAAACTGCTAAATAATGTTGTTAAGAAATTTGCGATATTTCTTGTATATATATATATATATACATATATATATATATATATATATAAATAAAAATATATATATATATATATAATTATTTTTATTTTTTTTTTTATAAATCATGTTTAACTTTGATTTGTCCTATGTGGTGCTGACGCTGATCGAGGTTAGCTCTACTCAGTTATCAGTGTCCTTCACCCTCTGGCAGCTGGCAATAAAGTTCATATTTACTTCCCCTGCGGAAGAAGAACTAAAAAGAGTTTGGTCTTTCCCTGACAAGCAGGGAAGAAAATAATTTCTCTAGTCTGCTCTGTAGTAACGAAGGATGACTTTACGAAGACTTGGCTGTGGTAAGGGTGACCCGTGTTTACTAATGTGGCACTCATATTAATAGGTGACCTGCACAAGGTGCCATACTATGCATATTAACATCATCATAACTCTTTAATGAATTACCGGTACTTTTTAACTGCCTACAAGTAGCAAATATTGTTTTTTTTTCTTTGTCCCTTACAATGAATATAATATTTTAAAAGTTGGCAGCCTCGTTACAGAGGGTGTCTCATTAAGACAACCACTTTTAAAATTTAAGCTGTCCAGATGATCACCAGCAGACTAGTTGGGTGCAGAGGTTGCAATCTCCATGAGGCCCTGGAGCCTAGGGGGGCCAAAAAGTACCTACGGTATATAAAAAGACCAATACTAGTAAAAATGTACAATAATTTGGGGACCCCGTTGGAGCTTTTGTATTGGGGCCCATGAACTTCAAGTTACGCCACTGATCACATGCCCAGTGTGCAGATGGACAAGGGTCAGGAAGAACAGCTGTCGGTTGACAACACTTTAGGGCCACCGATACTTTATAGCTCTTAGTTGTCGCTCAAAAAAAGGGTTTAAAGCTTCTGTAACCTCCGGGCAAATGGAGAAAGTTTATCTTTATGAGACTATCACTTTAAGGTAGGTTGTCTGATTTAGGCAACCCTTTTAATACATGCTAAGAAAATGTTAAAAAAGGATCTCAATAGCTAGGACTGTACTCTGCTAGCTCCATTTCTTATTTTTTGCTGTGCTGGGGTTGCTATGTGTCCTTATAACAGCTGATTGCAGAGTTCCCACACAGCAGGGCATCTCCCCATCACCATCTTCAAGAAAAAGGATTATCAAACAAGATAACCCCCTTTAAGTGAAAATTCTCCCAACAGGCCTATGGACAAAGATTTTTCTCAAATGATTCTTCTAAATATTTAAAAAAATGTAGAAAGTAAACTCAAAAACATCTTTCCAATTACCAGTGGGCCAAGGAGCACCTTGGTAATCTCATTATGAGGTGTATAGTAGAGATGAGCCAATGTCACGAGTTTCGATTTCTCCAAATCAGCTGGATTTTATCAGGAAATTTGATTCCCAACTAAATTATTCTCCATGAATTGAATGTCCATTAATATGCTCCAGAGAGAGACCCCAGAGCATAATACCCGGAAAGATGTAGAAAGAAACACCTCACCGCTCACCTCTGCTGCTGATTGTCTCCAGTGTGGTCTTCAGAGTCTCTTATTAGCAACACCACCACCGAGCTCCAGGTATCTCTAAAGGCCGCTTTACACCCTACAATTTATCTGACGATCTCTTAAACGATGTGACACCCCCAGATCGTTGTTACGATTTGCCGAGATCGCACATAGGTCAATTATTTGTGGTCACACGTAACAATCTCACAAACGACGCAACAGCGATCAGCGATATATTGTTTGACCAAGGCGGTCGTTTGGATGTTGTTGGTCGTTGGCAGGGTGTCAAACGTAGCAATATATCTGCTACGATCCAAACGACGAAACAATATTTTGAAACTCAATGACGTGACAACGATCAACGATTTTCAACCTATTTGCGATAGGAGTCGCACGTAGGTGTCACACGCAACGACGTCGCTAACAATGCCGGATGTGTGTCACGGAAACCATGACCCCGAAGACATATTGTCAGATAAATCGTAGCGTGTAACGCTGCCTTTAGACTTCAGGCAGCGACTAAAGATTGCTTTACACAATGCGACATCGCTAACGATATATCGTCGGGGTATTGTCATTAGTGACGCACATCTGGCGCCGTTAGCGACATCACAGCATGTGACACCTAGGAGCGACGATCAATGAGCGCAAAAACGTGAAAACTTGTTGCTCGTTGACACGTCGCTCCTTTTCCAAATATCAAAATAACACACACAAAAAAAAAAATTCCCGGAGCCAGCTTACCAGTACTCCCGGATGTGTGGATCTTTAGTATGGTCTGGAAATAGAGGCCACAAGGAAAGCAGGGCAGGAGCCAGCCACGAAAGTTCAATGCAGTAATAATGATCCAAATTCCACCGGACAAATACCAGGACTCAATAGTTTTTATTTTAAAAAAATTCCATTTGTAAAGTAGTTTTATTTGAAACAAAGTAGTTAAAAATCAATCCACACATTGGGCAAAGAACAAGTGTCGGATAGGGGTAGTAGTCTCCCGGACTACGCGTTTCAGCGTGGATGTGTCTTCTACATGGTACATGGTACATGGTAGAAGGCGCATCCACGCCGAAACGCGTAGTCCGGGACACTACTACCCCTATCCGACACTTGGTCTTTGCCCAATGTGTGGATTGATTTTTAACTACTTTGTTTCAAATAAAACTACTTTACAAAAGGAAATTTTTTAAAAGAACAACTATTGAGTCCTGGAATTTGTCCGCTGGAATTTGGATCATTAGTACTGCATTTTCCAAATATCATTGCTGCTGCAGGTACAATGTTGTTCGTCGTTTCTGCGGCAGCACACATCGATATGTGTGACACCGCAGGAACAACGAACATCTCCTAACCTGTGTCCACCGGCAATGAGGAAGGAAGGAGATGGGCGGCATGTTCCAGCCGCTCATCTCTGCCCCTCCTCTGCTGTTGGACGGCTGCTGTGTGACGTCGCTGTGATGGCACACGAACCGCCCGCTTAGAAAGGAGGCGGATCGCCGGCCAGAGCGACGTCACAGGGAAGGTAAGTCCGTGTGACGGGTGTTAGCGATGTTGTGCGCCACGGGCAGCGATTTGTCTGTGACACACAACTGACGGGGCGGGTACGCTCGCTAGCAATATCGGTACCGATATTGCAGCGTATAAAGTACCCTTAACACTAGAAATCTCAGAGAGGGGTCATTTAACATTTCTACCATTGGAACCCTATGGAGCTTGAAATTTCTGGGACTTCTAGTGTTAAGTCTGGGACATGTCTTTATATTTGCAAGAAAGTCCTAGGCCTTGTTGTGGCAGAGGTCCCAGCCAGGATTACCCATCAGAAGGTCACAGCGCATGTCCTGGGGACGTCACTGCCATCATACAATGCACATGGGCAGAGATGTCCCAGGCCTTGTTGTGGCAGAGGTCTCAACCTAGAATACTGGTCACAAGGTTACGGCGCATGTTCTGGGGACATCACCATCACTGCCATTGTACAATGCACATGTGCAGAAATGTTGCGATCCTTGTAGTGGAAGAGGTCCCAAGCAGGATTACCTGTCACAAGGTTACAGCACATGTTCTAGTGACCTCACTGCCATCGTACAATGCACATGCATAGAGATGTCCCAGGCTGTGTTGTGGACTTCCAGACCTATTGTGAAGAGTGGCGATGAGGACCATACGGGAGAGAGTGTGCAGTGGAGGTGTCCGGAAGTGAGTTGTGAAGTATTCATTTTTAATTTTCTTTGACACTTTTCTGGCCCAACAAAATAGTGGCCAGTGAGCTACCATCTTGCTGAATTCGCAAGGAGCCAATGACGAAAAAACCTGTACTCTCAAGAGTAAAATTCGGCCAACTCTAGTCTATAAGTTTCCTACCGGATTCTTACTGTAAAACATCCTTCTACCCATGAAGTCTTTTCTGTAACATTCCCAATCCGACATATCTCAACATGCCACACCTTCACCACCACTTCATATTTAATGTCACTACAGCTGGAGCTTGGAGACATCAGAGGACACTCTCACTATGGACTGACCAATCTCAGAGGGTTTCGCTTTTTTCGAAATACTTCGTGTTAGCAGCTTGAGGGGTTCAATCAGCACCGCTTTGATCTCGGCTGGAACTATAATTATTTAACATTGTTACAAGGATTTCTATAATCCATCCTACCATTAAATCCCTTTTACACCCTCATCTTCTGAAGCCTAATCTGCATCTGTACACTCGGTCTGTCTCTTGCGCTGGTTTCATCAGGCTGTGCCATTCTCCAACATCCAAACTGATGATTCTCTATTTTTTTTTTTTCTAATGAAATAATTTTCTTTTAAATTGAAAACTGAAAAGAAGGTCTTGTGAATTTGCTACCGTTTGATGGAATAGTTACAGTGCCTGAGTATAATCCATCACCTAATATAAATCCTAGAAATGTAGTTCTAGTTATTTATTACTCTACATTTAATATAATCGTGATCTGTATGTCTACAATTGTTTTTTTGTATCCATATGGGCATAATTTATTATGATGCTTTTTATAGAAATGTCCCAAATCAAGCCGAGTGATCCAACGAAATGGTTCATTCTGTATAGTAATAATGTATCTGACTAATATGCTTGAAATTAAGACCATCGAGTATCCTTTGTTCTTGTTTATTGAAGGCATAGGGCTAGCAGAGATTGTTGTTACACCCCGCCCTTCTTCCACATGACAAGATATAAGGAGATATATAGGCCCAATTAATTACGACTGGTGTTTTGTACAACAGATTTAAAGGGAACCTGTCACCAGATTTGTCCCTTACAAGCTGCGGTCACCACCAGTGAGTTCTTATATACAGTATTCCAGAATGTTGTATATAAGAGCCCAGGCCGCTCTGTATAACGTAAAAATCAGCTTTATTATACTCCCCTAGGGGGCGGTCTGGTCCGATGGCTGTCACTGCTCTCCTGCTCCATCTTATGTGATTGCTGTCCTCCTTCCTAGCCCCATGTGCATGATGCATCCTGCGTCATTCACAGAGAGGCCTTCATTGCGCTCCTACGGGTCCTCCGACCGACGGAAAATCATAGTATTGTAGGGTGCATGCGCAACCAGTCTTTGACCATTCCTCACACCTGCGCATAACAATACTTTGCTCTGCCCTCAGCAGAGCAAATAGTAGTGATAATATCTTGCTGATAAACCCGTGATTTTCTCAAAACTACAGCAACCAGGGCAGTAAGTAACAAATCACTGGAATCAGTATCATTGCCTCTACATTATGCTGCTCTCAGATTAGGTTGCAAAAACCTGATGACATAATAAATAGCATATGGTACATAGGCGCATGTTACTGATTTTGTACTGGAGCCGAGGTGCTTTGAAAGTAATCTATTAATGTCATCCTACATGACCAGTGGATCACTGGGCCATCTTGGTCACTAGGGGACTCAATCTAAGTTCTATTTTTGCTTGTCCACTGGAGATTCCAGAAATCTTTTTATTTGTGACATCATGCCAATTCATTCAACTGTTTATTTGATGTGAAATATATAGTAAACCAAAAGTAGCATTTTTTTATTTGCATTACAAAAATATACACTTACACACGAGGAAACACTATGCGAAACGCGCGTTGGGGCCAGTGACTCGCTGACCATGTGCAGGGTGTATAATGTGTAAGCAGGAGCAGGTTTTCTAAAATTGTATTTTTACCGTTCATTGTCCTTAGTATTTGAGAAATCCTTATGAGCATTGTGGCCATCTTAGGATTATGTGTATGGTGAGCAGTAGCTTTATTAGGTATAGATAATATACATTGCATTTATTTATATGCCCTGTTTTTCCCCTGTCCTTATTACTGTACTTGTGTCATGTGTTTCATCTATGTGATCCACACTTGTACCTCCATATGAATTTGTATACCACTTTTTATACATTTAAAGATATTTTTAAAAATATTTTTCTATGATCTAATAAAATTCATGCTATATTTGTAATGGATTTCAAACTCAATTTTTCTATTGGACATACAGTAAATAATATGTACTGTCCACAAAAACAGCACTAAAAATATGACAAATTGTTCCGCGTAAAATAAAGCCTATATAGGTTAGTCAATGAAAAAAATAAAAAAAAGTTCTAGCAGCTGAAAAGTGGGGATGAGAAACAAGACAATTATTGGCCATGAATGAGGATCCATCACCAAATCAAAAGTGTCAGCTAATAAAACAAAATGTTT